>NW_002987875.1:214001-236501 GCF_000006295.1 Pediculus humanus corporis | reverse complement strand
GAGTGTGTTTTTAGAAAATACTTTTCCGTAACCTACAAACGACCATTTTGACACTAAGAGAGGAGAAGGAGGAGGAGGGAGAGAAGGAGAAAAAGAAAACATCTCACAAAAAGAACAGGTTTCAATGGCGTAAAAAAACCTTTGAAATCAAATTAATTTAAATAATAATAATGATGATGATGATGATATTAAAAAATTACACGAATTTTTTTACGTTTTCTTTTTTTCACTCGAACCTTTCCTTTCCTTTTCTACTCTATTCAGGGAAAAAAAAACCTTAAAAATTTCGACGAAGAATAAGAAATAAAAAAGGGAAAAAAGGAAAAAGGTCAAATCGACAAGAGGTCAAAAGAGAAAAAAAAAAAAAAAAAGAACCAATTTATTTTTTTTTTTCTTTTTCGCACACATCAATAACGCCGCGTGACTGGGAAAAGCCTCGACATAATCATTTTTCCGTCCTCGTTTTCTCCTTTAAATCTTATCCGTTTTTTTTTTTATTTTTTCCTACGATATCCGGTTATTGTGTGTGTGTATGTGTCGCATATCAACTTCCGGATTCTAGAAACCTCGTTCGTTTGTTAATCCTCTTGACTTTTCCCCCTCCCCTCCCCCCTCCACTAGACGATGATGAATTTCCGCATTATTATTTATTTATTTATCAAACGAAAATTTTTACTAATCATTTTCATACGTAGTAAATTAAAACGACCAACAAAAAACGGAACCCGAACCAAAAATTCTCAAAAAAAAAAGAAAAAAAAAATACGAAAGAAAAATAAGAAAAAGGAAAGAAAGAGGAAAGGAAAGGAAAGAGAAAAAAAAATTCAATTTGTAAGAAATAAGAAGGGAGAAGAAGAGAAAAGGAAAACAGGAAAAAAAAAAAAAAAAAGGAACGCAAACTTTATTAATGAATCACTCTGTATTCCGAAAATCTCGTCTGGGAAATTTCAAGGCAATATTTCCTTTGTTGAATTCCTTTTTCCATTTTTTTCCTTTTTTTTTTCCAAATTACATTTTGAATTGCCACTTTACTCTCTTTATTTTTCGCACTTTCTAAACAATTCAAAATAAAAAATATATGTTTGCGTGTGTGTGTGTGTGTGTAGATGCCTGAGTGCGTGCGTGCGTGCGTGCGTACGAGAACGAAAGAAAAGAAAAAGAGAAAGAAAATAACAACGCAATGAAAATAAATAAATAAATAACGATTTGAAAATTGAAAATGGCGCAAATGATTCGAATAAAAAAACAAAAACAAAAAAAAAATTGTTTTGAAAATTTAAAAATGTCAAAACAATTGAAAGTCGAAAAATACATTTTGTCAACTATAAATTTCTTTTTCTTTTTTTTTCCTTCATCTTTCCCATTCACTCTCTCTCTCTTTTTCTTTCTCTCTCCATTACAAGAAATTAAATTTTTTTTTTCTTTTTTTTTTTTTTTTTGGGTCCATAAAAAAAAATTTTCTTTTTTTTTCCTGCTTTTTCTCTTCGCCAGCTGAGAGTCGTTCGTCAGTCAAAAAATAAAAAATAAATATTTCTCTCACGATAATATAGATTTTTTTTTTTTACCTGAAAAATTAAATGAGAGAGATAGAGAGAGAGTTGGGGGGAAGAGGGGAAAAGGGGAGAGAGAGAAAAACGAAGTCGAATCTTTCATAAAAACCGGATTTATTTTTCTTTTACAACGAATTTCCTTCATTTCCTTTTCCCTTTTAGATTCAATTTTAGTTTTTTTTTTTTTTTTTTCCAAACGAACGAACGATACTCTTCCTCTTTGATTTTTTTTCCTCTACGACATTTTTTTTCGTTTCCTAACCGTCTTTACCAAATGTTGCAAATGTCATCACGATCCTGCTAATTTTTGTCAACGTTCTCCCAAACGAAATTCAATTAAAAGTACAAAAAAGTGGAAAAAGAAAAAAAAAAAAAATTCGCTTCGAAAAGAGAATTTCCTTTTGGATAATGTTCGTGTTCGCGCGCGCATTCGTATAATTCTCGTCGCGGTACGAAGAATTTTAAAATGTTTTCTTTTTCCATGTTAAGCAAAACTACGTCACAGATTTTCTTAAAAAAAAAACGCACTCGAAACAAACGTGCGCGCGTGAATGCGATCACGTTTATGTACGATCAACTTTCTCGGGAAAGCCAGGAACAAAAAAAAAAAAATTAACCACAAATCAATACACGATTATAACCCGATTTTTCTGAGGGGGAGGGGGAGGAGGGAAAGGGAAAGGAGGAAAGAAAAAACCTCAACAATTATTCGAATCCATTCTTCCGACATCCTCTTTTTTTCTCTCTCTTTCTCTCTCTCTCTTCTTTTCCTCCGACATTTTTACATTTGAACCTTTTTATTCTTTTTTTTCGACCGAACAATAAATAATAATAATAATAATAAGGTAAAAAACGAAAAAAAAAAAAACGAAAAGAGTCCCTTTTAAAAAATAAATAAAATAAAATAAAATAAATAATAAAGAAAAACTTTATTTACTTTACTTTTTCTCTTCGAGCATAATGGAGCATGAAATTTAAAAAAATAAAAATAAGACGATTGAACCCAATGAGGTTAAATGAACAAGATATTTACTTACTCCGTATAAAAAAAAAATTCCTTCCTTCCTTTTTTTTTTTTATACACGAAAACGGAAACTGACAATTTGGGAATAGAGAAAAAAAATGCAAAGTCTAAATTTTTTTCGAACCTTGGAAATAATTTAATTCAAAACGAGCCTATCGAGACCATTTTGTTTCAAGTCAAGAAAAAAGAAAAAAAATGAATTTTTATCCCGAAAAATAGTTTTTTTATTCCTTCCTCTCCCTCCCCCCACCCCCCACAAAAAAAGAAAGCCTGACGCATTTTCGTGCGTGGAGGAGGAGTGGGGGGTGTGGGAAAACAAAAAGTAGACAAAACATAAAAACATTAAAGCCAATAAAAGGAAAACGTAAAAAAAAAAAAAAAAAACCTTTTTTAAAAAAAAAAAAAAATTATTAATACGATAAATTAAAAAGGTTTTTTTTTTTTTTCCACTTTTTCTTCTTCTTCTCCAGGCCACAGACTCGTACGTAGTACAAGTATGAAAAAGGAAAAAATAATAATAATAATAACTTGACTGAAAAAGGAAACTGACTGTCTGTTAAAAAAAAAAAAGGATCAAAGGAAAACAATCGTACCAAATTTTTACTTTTTGGTCAGATGAAATTGACGTAACTTGTTATTAAAAATTTTTCACCTTTCTTTAAAACGTGTTTTCTTTTAATTTACCCTCTCCCCTCCCCCCTTTCCCTCCCTCTCACTCCATCCCTTCACTCTCTCTCTCTCTCTCTCTCTCGACGTCAAAAATGAAAATCCAAACAAAACGTATAAAAAGAATTCAAAAAAAAAAAAAAAAATAAACCAAATTCAAACTCATTAAATTTAAAAAAAAAAAAATTGGGGGGCTTCGGGCAATGTGGGAGTGGGGGGCGGGGGATAATAAAAGCGATGAAAATAATAATAATGAGCAAAACATTTTTAAAAAAAAATATTTATACGTATTTAAAATAAAATAAAATAAACGTTTTACTTTTTTTTTTTTTTTGTTTTGCCCCCCATCATTTTCGGGCTTAAAAAAATTTTTTTTTTTTTTTTTTTATATATCAAAGAAAATATTCCCGTTTTTGGTTTGGTTTAAGCCCCTCCCTCTACATCCCTCTCCTCCCCCCACCACGAAATCTATACGCATCGAACGGGTTAAAGGGTTTGAAAAATAAGCTCATTTTACCTAACCGTTTCCTTCTACTCCCCTTCCTCCCCACCCCACACACACCGCACTTTACGGTTTTTTTTTTTTTAATGCGGCCGTCAGTAAATCAAAGAGAAAATAAAATAAAATTTTTTTTTGTGTTCCCTGGCGCTTTAATTAAATTTTATCTATTTATAATAGCATTAACGATGAATTGTTCCTCGGGACCAAATTTTATGTTGTGCTAAGTCCTTTTTTCCCCACACTTTTGCGGCCTTTTTTATCCCGTTCCTATCCGCGAATGAAATGAAAATAAAAAAAAAATATGATGAGGAAAAGCGGCGTTTTAAAAAAGCGAGTGAAAAAGAAAAAAGAAAAAAAAGGAAAAAAAAAAGGAAAAACCGCAAAAACCCATGGAATGCATTGTTGCAAAAAGAAATTTTCTAATTTTCCTAACCCTAATATTACCCCGATTGGTTTAATACCAATTTTTTTTTTTTTTTTTTTTTACCCGGGTTGCCTTTCAGCAAAAACCCGGCGAAATACGTAACAAACAAACAAACAAACAAACAAACGAGGGTTTAAAAAAAACTTCTAATACAATGGCGGCAAATCCGTCGTGTCCTCCCATCTCCCCCCGAACCCCTGCCCCTTCTCACCTCGTTTCGCATACCTCTCGAAATGATCGAATGGTGACTCTTTTACTCTTTGAATCTTAAAATCGCGACTTTGTGATTTTTTCCTTTTCGAATACTCTCCATCCCCCTCTCCCTCTCTCTCTCTACCGATAATTCTTCGACGACGACGACGACGACAGCAAACATATTAAAAATAAATAAATAAATAAATAAATAAATCTTACCTTAATCCCAGGATGAAGAATGTCCCTATAAAAAAAAAGTAGAAAGAAGAAATTTAGAAAAATAAATAAATAAATAAAAAACAAAATATAAAAAAAAGCTCAAAATAATAGTAATAATAATAATAATATACAAAAAAAAACACAAAATGAAAAAATAATAATAGTAACAAAAGGAGAGAAAGAGAGAGACAGAGAGAAAAAAGGAAAAATAAAAAAAAATTTAATTCTGTTTTTTTTTCTTTTTTTCTTGTCATTTTCATTCTGCTTTTTCTGACCAATAATAAATAAATAAATAAATAATCGAAAGACAGTTAAAAATTTATAGCTTTTCCCGTTACCCGGAAAACAAAAAAAAATGGGTAGGAAAAAAAGAGAGAAAAAAAAAGAGAAAAAAAATTACAAATAATCGCGAACCCGTGAGGATTTACTTTAAGAAAAAAAAAAAGATGAAAACAAATATTAAAAGAAAACACATCAGCGTCACAAATGACGCAGAACGGATGATAAGGCTCGTCGAGTGGTGGTGGTGGTGGTGGGGGTGAGAAAGAAGAAAAAGCGGTTTGAAAATAAAAGCGATAGAAGGAAAAGAATCCGAATCAAAATTTAGTGGAAGTGGCAACAACGGCAAAAAACAACAACAGCAAAAAAAAAAAAAAAAAGTAAAAACAAAGCCGGATGAATTAAAAACCATTAAGAAAAAGGATAATCTTTATAAGGATTTTGCCCTCAACCTTTTTATGAAACTGAAATCTTTTTACTCCTTCCTTTCCTCTCCCCTCCCCTTCCCATCCCCGCCTCAGAAACTTCTGCTTCATATTCCTCTTTCCAAATTTTATCCTTTTTCTTCTGCCTTCCCTTCCCCCCCCCCGCCTTTTTCGCCGACACCTGTTTGACGACAAAACGAAATAGGCTTTGTAAGATCAGATCACCTTTTCCCTTTTTTTTACTCCTTTTTTTTTTTTTGCTCCTTTTCTTTATTCCTTTTTACGCGTATTTACTTTTCAAACCTTTTTTTTTTTCGTGCAATTTTTTCAACAAAACCTTTCAAGCAGACGACGTATTGATTTTATCGAAAATGCTTATTTTTAAACATCACCGCCCTCCCCTCCTTCCAAAAAAATTACCCAGTGATTTTTTTCCCATTAAAAATCATTTTGTGAATTTTTACTAATATTATTACTATTATTATTATTATTATTTTATTTTTTTTATTACCTCAACCGTAAATAAAATAATTTCGAGCCATGATAATTATAATAATTGTTATCGAGAAAAAAAAAAATTTTATCAAGGTTTTCGAGTAATTGTTTTTTTTTTTTTTTTTTTTTTTTGGAAACCTTTAAAATGACTGCACTATTACGCATTATTATTATTATTATTACTTTTTGATGAAACCCTCCCCCCCACTGCGAAATTCGAGGGGAGAAGGTATTGGGAACGATTTTTTTTTTTCTAAAGAAATTTAAATCATTGTTGTGTCAGTCATTCAAACGATTCTAACTCGCATGTGATTCGTGTAAAATAATTCCAATCCTCGTTACAACTCATAATGCGCAATAACAATAATAATAATAATAATAATAACAATAATAATAATAATAATAATAATAATAATAATAATGATAATAATGATAATGATAATAATGATAAAATTAAATTTGAAATGTTTTAAACTCTAAAATCCAAGACGTCACTCACGTCAAAATACAATCAAATTTTAATGAAAAAAAAAATAAAATAAATGAATACCCGTGACGTCATTTTTTTTTTAATAACTTAGTTATGCAATAAAACAAATGGTGGATTCAAATGACACAAAGCGCAAATTGCAAATACATGAGGAATGACGAAGCAATTTTCTCAACTAAAAGATATTCATCCAAACATTATTTATTATTCGAAACGTACCGCGAATGATAAGAATGATAAAAAAAAAAATTTCGATTTATTCGAAGAAGCAGAACCAAAAAAATAAATCTCATGGATGCGTCATCAACAGAATGAACGCAAATATCTACAGTAATGGATACAATTCAAACAATAATAATGATGATGATGCTGACGACAGAGATGTTTATGACGATCTCGTAATGCAATCATAAGAAACAAACATCAACACACACACACACCCGTTTCATCCCAGGGGGAAAACGTTTACAATACCGCGGAAAACCAGAGAGAGAGAGAGAGAGGATCAAAACTAATAAATTAAAGCGAGGGCTCATTAATTGAATTCCGAGGCGGTGGACAACACGACAGATTATTTAATCAAAGTCAGGTAGGAAAAGTAAAAAAAACAAAGATTAAGGATATTAAATGTAAAGTCAAATTTTGAGATCGTTTTGTAAGGCGTCCGAAACTCGCTTAAACCTTTCGTACCCCCCCCTCAAAAAAAAAAAAAACAACAAAAATATACATAAATAAAAATCAAAATGAATTGTAATTTGTCCTCGACCCCTCTTCCCTTCCCCCCGTGAAAAAATCAACCAAATCAATTTTCCGTTAAGAAAATACAAAAAAAAAAAATTCTTCCACGGATAAAAGAAAATTTGATTTTAATTAATTTTCTTTTCTTTTTCTTTTTTTTTTTTTGATCGTGTGCGTGCATGCGTGCGTGCGTGCGTGCGTGAAAAAAAAAAAACAAATTTCTAAAACTTTCTAGAAATTTTCTCTCTTTGTTTTTCATTATTCCCTCTTTTTCACTCATCCCCTTTCCTACCCTCTCCTTTCTCGTTAAACACGCGAAAACGAAACCGTAAAATTTGATATAAATTATACTTAAACGATGTTGTTTTCCAACAACGGTTTTCCGGTAAACACCTCAACAACAAAAAAAAATGATTTGATTGATGTATCTCGTTATTATTGTTATTATTATTATTATTATTATTATTATTATTGTTTATCATCATTAATAATATTATAACAACTACAACTATTAGTCTCCTCCTGTCGTCATCATTACTAAACATCAACAACAGTAATTTACTTGAATGTGTAAGTAAGCCGCCACAATTTTCCAACGGTTATTGTTCTTGCCATTCCCCCTTCTTCTTCTTCTATTTTTTTTCCCTTATTTCTCGCCACCACCACCCCCATTAACCTACATTTTCTTAATTACGAACTCGAAATCAAAAACGGAAACGAATCAAACAACATTTTTTTCTCTTCTGCGGTTCAAATAAAATCCTCAAACACCCACACCTGTCCCTACCTCCTCTTACTCTTCACACATCGCAAATAACACTATTATCATTATTATTTAAAGCGTTAAACATTCACTACCTTTCGAAAATTATATTAAATACTTTAAAAAAAAATAAAACATCCACCACTCAATTCACACAGGAAGAAAAGAAAACGAAAGCGAAGGATTGGTAGGGGGGGGAGACGAAGAAAAGATACACACGCGGCAAACTTTATTAAAAACCATTATCATCATCATCGTCATCGTCATCATCATTCAATTAACTAATTAAATTTGGTTCGTCTCCATTTTCTTTTTTTTGCACGTTTTCCTTTTAACCTTTTCCTACCGAGTGGAGTGCGCGCAAAAAAAAAAAAAAATTAATAAAAAATCCTCAAAAATTATGCACGAAAGATTTCGTATCCCTCATACGCCATTTTTCATTGTTTTCTTCAAATGTCCTTTGACCCCTTTTCTCCGCCCTCCCCACCCGAGCGAATATTTAAAAATACACCTACTAATTATTATTATTATTATTAAATTTTTTCTAAAAGTTCACGTTTTCTTTACGTTCTTCAAAAAGGATAAATACAAAAATAAATAAATAAATAAGACGAAGACGACGACGAATAAACGACGAAACGTAAAAAAAAAAAAAGAAAAGACTTAATCAAAAATAATTTTAAAATATTTTCGAAAATAATTAACACGCCGACAAATGGCGGTAAAATTTGAAAATTTTCCAAAAAAAAAAAAAAAAAAAAAAAAAAAGAAAATGAAATTTTCCTCGTTCTAATTCCCAACGAAAAACGAGTGATTAAAATTTTAAATAACAAAACCGGTCGGTCACATTAACCCGACTCGTGAAATTCTTTGAACCGGACAAAAACCCCGAATAAATTCACGTAAGATTTTCTTTAATAATAATAATAATAATAATAATAATAATAATAATAATAATAATAATAATAATGATAATGATAATGATGATAATAATGATAATACTCGTGATTAAACCGACGTCTTTGATGACTTCGTGCGTTCCAATTAATTTTCTTCCATTTCTATTATCGCTTTTTCAAACAAAAAAAAGTTTTTAAAAAAAAAAAAAAAACAAAACATTTTCCCTGTCGTTCATTTTACCGAAATCGATATATCGTTCGATTCATTCATCCCCCCCCCATCATATCGATAATCCCTAATTTTTTTAACACCGTACGACGACGACGACGACGACCATCCCCCCCCCTTTTTTTTTTACGCGACATAAAAAGTTTAAAGTTCGCAACGGACACATAAATAAATAAAAAAAAAAAAAAAAAAAAATGTAAAATTTTTATAACGAGACGTGTAAACAATTTATTGTCCTCCATTTTTTTTTTAATTGCGCGACCGGAAACGATTCGATTTTTTGTTATGACGAAATATCCGTTCAATCAAAGTTTCGATTCTGAGAATTCTATTACTAATACAACTATTATTACAATACCTATACATATTAATATAACATTCCTACACGTACAAATATATATATGTACAAAAGTTATTCCGCCATTTTGTATATGCATCCTATTAGATTTTTAATGCTCTTTCACTCTCCCCCCCACTTCTCCCTTTCCTTCCTTCCTTCCTTTCTTCCCCTCCTCATCCCTCGCAACGCAATGAAACCTTTTGCACATTCGAACATTTATGACTTGAGCCATTAGCAAAAGTTTTAACTGCTCGCCTAAAGCGAGAAAATTCTAGGCTATCCGTCCGTCGTACACACACGTCGTTCTTTCACCCTTTGCACAACAACCCTTTTACCCTTCCTCCCCCCACCCCACTCTCTTTTTCACATCCTATCCACCCCGTAGTGGAATAAAATATTTACCTTTTCATCACCGGGATTCGATTTAAACTTCGCAAAAATTTTAGGCCATTTATTTTTTTAAAACAATAATAATAATAATAATAATAATAAGAAAAATCGATAATCGATTAAAAAGGAGGAGAAGAGAGAAGGAAAAAAAAAGAAATTTATAATGGCAAAAAAAAACGAAAAGGAAAAGCATCGAAT
The DNA here is from genome assembly GCF_000006295.1 of Pediculus humanus corporis. Taxonomy (NCBI): domain Eukaryota; kingdom Metazoa; phylum Arthropoda; class Insecta; order Psocodea; family Pediculidae; genus Pediculus; species Pediculus humanus. Next base: position 226,675 of record NW_002987875.1, on the reverse strand, counting down.
TTCCAATTAACGATCAAAAAAAAAAAATTGGAAAAAATTGAAAATTCAAAAAAAATAAACAGAAAACAATAAAAAAATTTCAAATAATAATAATAATAATAATAATAATAATAATAATAATAATGATAATGATAATAAATTCACAGGAATTCATGCGAAGACCAAACGAACGAACGAATCGAATCATTAACCAGGACAAGATGCCAACATGTCGAATAATTATTTTATTAAATTTTAAACACAAAACACGATGATGATGATGATGATAATAAAATTTTCAAAATGTCGGAAATTAATAGTTTTAGAGAGTCCTAATGACCAAGTGCAAGGTAAAATTCGGACTCTACCTTCAAGGAAAACCACCGAATAATAATAATAACAATGATGATGATAATAATAATAATGATAATGATTATAAAACATAAAAAAAAAATTTTTGCATGCCTTTGGTTAAACCCAAAATTGAAAATTCGACGTCGAACCATTGTTTTTTTTTTTCTTTTATTATTAATCACCGCGAGATGACTACACATACGAGATAATAATGATTATTACATTTTTTTTGCAAAGAGGATGAAACAGAGAGAGAGAGAGAGAGACGAAGACGACGATTAGTGACGACGATTAGCAACGACGACTATTTAACAATAGAAAGCTTACGGATGTGATGTTTCTGCCACGAATGTATTGCATAATATTCGTTCGAACAAAATTACAAAAAAAAAAAAAAAAAAAAAAACCACAACTCGTAATTAAAAACGTTACTTAATTCACGATTAAAATTATTAATAGTGGTAATGATGAGATGAAGATGATGATGATGATAATGGTGGTATTAATTACTTGGTAAAAAAATAAAATACCAAGCATGAAAACTCTCTTACTCGAATCACTCACGCACGCACGCACTCACGTGAAAAAAAAATTTTTTTCCATTTCTTGTCTACAAAAAACATATTTTTCACTAGGGAGTGGCAAAAATGGCATTTTAGATTTTTCGGCCATCTTTTTTTTTTTTTTTTATTATTTTAAAACGCAACTCCGAAAACAAATGTAAAAATTGTACGGGCTTTTAAACAGTGCACACGCATGTAAAAAAAAATTGTTTTTTTTTTTTTTCTTCTGCTACGACTATTACATAAATCATGATAATGTACCATGATTACATCTTTCTGTCTCGTTCTCATTCTTCTCCTTTTTTTTTTTTTTGTTCTCGCTATTTCACATCCTTCCCCCCATCACCACCACCACAACCAATCTCTTTTTCTTCCTCCACGACAAGTCAATTTTTTTTCTTTTTCTCAATGATTTCGATGAAATCTTTATGCCGTAGCATACCACCCCGTAACCGTTATTTTCTTTCTTTTCATTGAACAACAGCAACAACAACAACAACAACAACAACAACAAAAACAAAAGTTTTTAAAAGAACAACAAACATAAAATTTTTATTTATCTTTTTACTTCCTTCGGACATTATATCCTTTCGTGATTAATTTAAATTTTTTACGGGCTGCCATCCCCGGGTGCCTGCCATTACTCTTTGTTAACAGTCAGCCATTTTAACCGTTCCAAATATCATTTTAATTATATCATAATATGATTATTCCCTCGTTTTTCAATTACTTATACAAACATTTTTAATTTTCAATCACCCGTAAACGCTAACAAAAAAAAGAAAAAAAATTTCGCTTTTTGAAAATTCTCTCCGTCGTGTAATTAAATGAGAGAGAGAGAGAGAGAAAAAGGTGAAATTAATTCGAATTCGAACGAGTGCGCGCGATTTAAAAGTTCGATTGTAAAATTAAGATGGAAACCGCGCGATTTGTTTTCATCACTCCAGAACTCGGTAAACCCTAACGATAATCCGCGTTCAATTAACCTTTGACCGTATCGAACCCGTGACTGATAAAAAAAAAAAAAAAAAAAAAATACTCTGAGAAAGGTGGTGAGCAACGAAAAGGTGGTGACAAACGAACCTTACCAAAATAATAATAATAAAACGACGACGTAAAATTCGTGTATTTACACGAATGAGAAAATAAATTACTTTGTTACGGGGAGCAGTTAATTGTCAAAGCACCCTTTTCCCTGTCCTCTTAATATCATCATCATCATCATCATCATCATTATCCGTTTTTTGCAACCCTTTCGGCTTTAATTTCATCTCCCTTTTTTTTTTTTTCTCTTTTTTTTACCATATAATTTCCCTTATAAATCCGGCGACCTTTTTAACGGAAAAACAATGTGACGTTAAATTCTTTTTCTTCGTTTTTACCCCCACGCCCCCCGTCCTGTTCCGTCCCTACCCATTCCTTTCTTTTACAATTACGACGACACTTTTCATCGACGCTGTCGACAAAAAAAAAATAAAATAAAATAAACGACAATTAAATTTAAAAATTGACGACAATTAAAATTTTTACATAACGTTTAAAAAAACTAATAATAATAATAATAATAATATTAATAATAATAAAATACAGAGATGTGAATGATAATGATAATGATAACGATGTCAACGAATCGAATATTCTAGCAAAAAAAAAAATATATATTTATATATTTTTTTAAAATTACAATAATAAAAAAATAAACGGAGGAAATTTTTTTTTTTTTTTTTAACAATAAAAAAATAAATTAAAAAGCAAAGAATTGAATTTTTTTTTTTTTATTTTCATTTTCGAATCAAGATTTTGTCATACAATGGTGCTGCCAACATAAAATCGAATTTTCAAAATTTATCAGGCACACATTCTCTCTCTCTCTCTCTTTCATCACCGAAAGTTTAAATTGAAACCTTCATTTTCGAGAGAAAAAAAAAAAAAAATGAAAAAATTGTCAATAACAATTTAAATTTATCTCTTAACTTTTTCTCCACACACAATCCTTTCCATTCATTTTCCAACAACAGCAACAACAACAACGACAACGACAACCACCCTTCTTTCCGTCGTCCGATCAACCATCATCCATTCATTCATTCATCCATTTCGTTTATCCATCTCTTCCAGCAATTTTTTTTTCCTCTCTCTCTCTCTTTTATGTAATTTTGAAAAAGGTATTAAACGATAGGAAAATTAAATTTTTCAAATTTATTGTATCTATCCATCTACCTATCTATCTATCTAATGGGAGTTTTAATACCTTTATTTTTTCCCCCCTCTTCCCCCTTTCCTCCCTCCCTTCTTCCTCACACTTCGACCTTTTTCCCATATGTCATCAACAATGACTAAACACAATAACAACAAAAAAAAAAACAAATTGTGAATTCAAGATCAAAAATAATTTTTTTTTCTTCTTTCGGAGTGGAAAAAGAGGAGAGAAGAGATGTAAACAAAAAAAAAAAAAAAACATTTTTTTGGGGGGCCTTTGGTCGATATAAACAAATTTCAATTCAAATCTTTAATTTTATTTTACCCCCATGTTAACCAACTACCACTACTACTAATTTAAGGTTTCGATCGAGTTTTAAACGATTTCTGCTCCTCCGCTCTTATTATTATTATCATTAACAATTATTAACAACAATAATAATAATAAAATGACGATGATGATGATGATGATGATTATGTCCGTTGGCGAGCAAATGATGACGACAAACAAAAACTTTGCGTTGCGTTGCGTATTTGGCAAACACAAAAGCGTGATTTTAAATTTTAATTAGCGGCATGTATGGAAAAGTATATAATCCTTTAATTAATGAACGGTAACCCGAATTTTTGATAGATTTTAATTTTAATGTAATCTCTCTCTCTCTCTCTCTCTCTCTCGAATGTGAACTTTTTTTTTTTTTTTTGTTTTAAATTTTTGACCTCCGGCTTATTTTTTAATAACGATCACCCGATCCATAATAATGATGATGTAAATGCGAATAAAAAATACAAAACGTCGGAGTAAAGTTTTTTTTTTACTGTTTATCTCTTATCGAGTCACCCCCCACCACCACCACCACCACCACCTTAGAATTATAAAGTTTTTGTGTTACCTATTGCGTATTTCCTCTTTAAAATTTTTTTTTTTTTTTTACCCCGTTGGTTTCAAGGGTTGGACTTTCTCCCAATTTCCCTTTTTTTATTCGAAAGTCGAAAACCCCCTCCCCCCTTTCATTCGAATCTCGTAAAAATTTGCCCTACAATACGCCACATACGTTTTTTCATTCTTTCCCCCTTTTCCTCCCTCTCCCTCTCTCTCTTTCTCTCTCTACACCCTCTCCGTTTTCATTTATTTTCTTATCGAAAACTACAAGTTACAACAAAAATAAAAAGTAAAAAAATCTATTGAAAATTTTAAAATAACACGCACACGCACACGCACACGCACACGCACACGCACACAAACATATTCTCACACACACAAAAAGAAAAAAGATTAGAAAAATTGAAAGAATATATATACATTTTTTTTTTTTTTATGGGTTTTCATACACCATGTTTTTTTTTTTTTTTTTTTTTTTTTCAAACACACATGTTAAATTCTATTCAAAAGTTTCGACTGTTGTTGTTGTTGTTGTTGCGTTTTTAATGACTCATAAAAAAATGATGATGATGATGATGATGATGATAACGAATAGGTATTTATACACGTTTTTCTTTCGTATTTGTATTCAAAAAACATAAACGTCCGGCATTGGCTCGAGGGCATTTAAATCTTATATTGTATCCCTTAAATCAGATATGCGACTAACAAAAAAAAAAGTAGTAAAATATAGAAGAAAGCCAAAAAGAATGAGAAAACGAAAGGAGGGAAGAAGAAGAAGGAGAAGGGGAAGGGGAAAAAAATGGAAAATTACGTTCACGGATTTAATTTTATTCCGTTGACTCTCCTTTCTTCTTCTTCTTTGTGAACGCAAATCGTGAATTTAATGTTTTCAATTTTCCGGAGCACTTAAAAAAAAGAAATCTCTCATCCTATTTTGTTTTCACAATTTTCGTTACCTTCGCCGGTTCTTTCCATCCCTCTCTCCGTTTCACTATACCTTTTTCATTCTCCCTATTCTTTTCCCTTCCCGCTCCTTACCTACTCTCTCCGTAACACCTACAATTTCAATTTTCCAGAAAATGAAAATTTTTTTTTTTTTCCCACTCCGCGAAAATTTTTTATCTCCAAAAAACTCTCGGAACTCGACCGGTTTCAACCTCGTACGTATTAAATGAATGAATTTTTAAAAAACTGACGAGAGGTAACGTCAAAAACAGTACGTAGGCGTACTCTGACCTCCCCCCCTTCCCCCCTTAACCCCTTAACACAAAAATTTACCCATACGGTTTAACCTTTCCAAAAAAAAAAAAAAAAATTTAATTTTTAATAAAAATTAAAAACCTTTCACGTTCAAAATCCGAGTTAAAATAATAAAGATCGTGATGGTGATGATGATGATGATGATATTAACGGTAATTTATGAACGCGTATGAGTAACCTGAACCTAAGCGTGCGTGCGTGCGTGCGTGCGTGTGCACATCAACCTAATTGTCCGAAAAAAAAAAAAAAAAAAAGTTATTAAGGACGAGACAAAAGCGACAACCATATCGAACATCGATTTCTTAACACATCGCGACCGCAATCGAACTTTATGTTTTTTTTTTTATTTAAACATAAATATCATTAACATTACCTAACAGAAAAATCTTCAAACACGATAACAAAAAAGAGAGAGAGAGAGAAACGGAAGAGAAAGAAAAAAGAAAAACCCGTGGAAAAAGAGAAGGGAGAGAGGGAAAAAAAATTTTTTTTTTGACGTTCAACATTTAAACACGTTCTCTTTTAAAATAAAATTTTTTAAGCTTTCATACATTCGGGATCTCATTCACTCACTCATTCATTCATTCATTCCAACAAAAAAATTTTAAAAATACAAAAGAAGTTTTTAATATTTCAATTTAAATTGAAACATGAAAAACCGTTTTTAAAAATTAAAAAAAAATTTCAATACATTGTCTAAAAAAACTAAAAAATTAAAATGAGGAGAATGAAAAAAAAAAAAAAAAAAGTAGGAGAGGAAGGAAAATTGTAAAAGCCACTATGTAAACTCTCGTACAAAAGAGAGAGAGAGAGAGAAGGGGGGGGAGGAAAAGAGGAAATAAAATGAAGAGGCAAAACGGCAACAGGAAATATACAGAATGAAAAAAAAAAAAAAAAAAAAAGTAATGAGAACCCTCTCTCCCTCCCACGTTTACTCCTAATTAAGAATTATACATCGCAAACATTTTTTTTTTTTTTTTTATATCTATTCATTCATATTTTAAAAAGACGACGAAGACGACGACGACAAACGAGATGATAAAAAAAATAATAAAATTAAATAAAATACGAGCTCGAACCTTGGCAATAAATAAATATATATATATATATATATATGTGTGTGTGAGAGTACACAAAAGAAGAGACAAAGAAAGATGAGATAGAAAGAGAGAGATAGAAAGAGAGAGACTATAAGATTGTTAATGTTTTTCTTTTGTCAAGATGAGTTGGAAAGAGTAGCGGAAATTAATCGACGTTTCTTTAAATGCTCTTGCTTACCTAGAAAATGATTATGGCAAATGGCTGCTGCTGCTCTGAATTCTTATTTTTTTAAAAACCCAAAAGTTACTACACTACACTACCTATTTAACTTTTCATTTTCGAAAAAAATTAATGAGAATTTTTTTTTCCTTTTTTTTTTTGATAGCCATTCATTTCCTTTTTTTTCACGACGGAAAAGTGAAAAATAAAAAAAAGAAAGAAATAAAGGAAGAAAAGAAGAAGAAGAGAAAAAAAAATGCTTAATAGAATAATTTACTACAGAGTTTTCATCATTAAAAAAAAAAAAAAAATGCTTGTAATAAACGACGGTTATCACGAAGAAAACATAAAAAAAATAAAAAAAATAAAAATGGAAGCCTCCCTTAAAAAAAAAAAAAAATTTTCTTTTTTTTTTTTTAAGGGACCGGATCCGGAAATTGACGTGAAAATGAAACTTTTAACGTATGTAAAACGATTCCATCCATAATCGGGGATCGTAACATAAATAAATAATGGAAATAAATAAGTAAATAAATAAACCGTTAAGAAACATACGAATATTCTTCGATCCCCTACCCTCCCCACCCCCGATCCTACCACCCGTAACAATACTTTCGTATTCTAATTTCACGTTTTTTAAAAAAAAATAAATAAATAAATAATCAATGATGCGGAAAAAAAAAAAACTCGTCGGAAAAACAAAAAAAAAAAAAAACCGTAAAAAGCAACAGTTAACTGTGGAGAAAGAAAGAAGGGAGGGATGGGGAGGGAAATTAATCGCAAAAATTTAAACCGACAAAAAAAAACAAAAAAAAAAAAAAAAAAAAAAAGTTTTCTTGTTTTTTTACACCCTCGTGACGTAAAACCTTAACGAAAAAAAAAAAAATATGAGTTTGATTTCAAAGTTTTTTAATTTTTAATTTGTAATTTTTTTTTTTTTTTCCTTCAACTTTTTCTCTTTTTTTTCCCCTGTGTTTGTTTGCCTGTTTGTTCTTTATCCGGTTACTAATACTTATATATACACACGTGCGTAAATACGTACACACACACACTCACATATTTAAACTTTCGAAAATGAAATCCTTTAACCGTGTAAAAATTTCAAGACTTATAATTTATTTATAAATAATAAAAAACAGGTACTTCGAACTCCACCCCACCTGTGTACATTCCTTAAAATTCAAATTACAGGTTTGAAATGACTCGACCCATTAAAATAAGTAACCGAAAAACAAAAAAAAAAAATACAAACAAGTGTTGATTTCAAATAAATAACGATATTAATTTCAATTTCGAAAAAAAAAAAATAAAAAATGTTTAACAATGAATTGATTACTTAAACAATGATAAAAGCAATAAAATGCCAGGTTTTAGGTTTTCTTTTTTTTTTATTTACAACCCCCCGGCACTCTCGGGGAGTGTGACATGAATATTCTTTTTCTATTCATCTACTCCCACAGACTTTCGATGCCTCCCCACCTCTCGAGACAAAAACCTACAGGGAAGAGAAACGTTAATACCTGTGATTAGCGCAACCATATGCCACATAAACAAACATTCGTTATCACCTACCCAAACGATTTATGCGCGCCACCATCAAACCTCAACCTTATCAAAAAATAAACGCTAAACACTGATTTAAATAGAAAAAGAAGGGGGGGGGAAGGAAACGAAGGGAAGAAAAGGAAAGAAGAGAGAAAAAAAAAGAGGTCGGAAGTTGATAAGGGTTTATACCAAGAATGAATGATTGAATGAATGAATGAATGAATAAATTCCATTGTATTTTCAAACACAGGGGACGATATTAGAGGACTTTTTAAAAACTATTCCTATCGTGTAACAATTTTTCTTTTTTTTTTTTTTTTTTTTTGTTGGCAATGGAAAGTTCAAATTTTAATTTGATTGATGTTAAGCGTTCGCCAAAAAAAAAAAAAAAAAAAAAAAAAAACCCGGGGAAAAATTTATGGGCAGCCAGTCTGTGCGTGTAGTGAGAGAGAGAGAGAGAGAGAGAGAGAGAGAGAATGAATGCCGTTTGTAAAACTCTAATTTTTATAATGGCAAAGATAAAAATTGCTTAAAAACGTTCAATTTTTTATTTTACACTTAAGAACTGCCATTTTTTAAGGAATTGAATTTTTTTTTTTTTTTTTTTATAGAAACTCCCCCCCCCCCAAAATCGTTCTTTTCTTTTTCGTTCGAATTTTAGAAACCTTAAAGTGTATGCGTGTGTCTGAACATTTGGAAAAATTTATTTTAAAAATAACAATGTGGCATTCCAACAACATCATTCATACATATCCTAGCAGTGATTAATTTTTGGAAAGGAAAAAAAAATAGAAATAGAAATAATATTTACGCATATGGAAGAAAACAACATATCGTTTTTCTTTTCTCCCCTCCCTCTCCCACCCCCCCTCCCCGAAAACAAAAAATTTTTAAATAACTCGAATAACAGGCATTGAAACAAGTGTAGTTATTAATAATTGTCAAACGAGATGATGTAGTAGTAGTGGTAGTAGTAGTAGGTCTTAGTCATTACGAGTCTAACTAATATTTGTGGGCGTACCAACTAATTATTCACACTGACTAAATTACAATTATTATTTTAATTATTTTAAATCATCTAATAAATGAGAAAAATAATAATAATAATAATGGAATAAAATAGGGAGAAGAAAAAGACGACGATGAGGAAAACAAAACTACAAAAAAAATAAATAATAATAATAATAATGAGAAACACAACAGCAGTAGCAGCAACAAGTTTTTAGTGCGTTTTATCATCAACTTCGAAAACATCTGCTTGAATTTAAAAAAGAAATTTCGATTTCGAATCGAAAAAATGGTAAAAAAAAAAAAACACAATTCTATGTAATTATCACCTGCTGACAACGTAAACTCAATTTTTTGCCTATAGCACGCACGCACGCATGCACGCACGCACACACAAACACAAACGCAAAAAAAAAAAAAAAAAAAAACTGCGTCGAATTTAAAAATTTATATTAATGCAATGTATTAAAGTAAGCAGAAAATAAAAATAAAAATAAAATTAAATAAAATTAAAATTATAAAAATGACGCCATCAAACTCTACACTTTATTAGTTATTCATTATCATTATTATTATTATTTTTCTATTGAATAATCAATAAAAATAAATATATATGTACAATTCAACAGAAATGTTAAATTTATACTTTAAAAATGAAAATGAAAATGAAAAGAAAAATCAAATTTTGACTTTTTTTTTTACAATAAAAGGTGAAGAAAAATAAAAAAATTTTTTTTGCTTTTTTTGTTTCTAATATGGGAAACTAATCAAAATTCAATAATCATGTTCGACAAATTGACGTGATTTTAATGACTCAGAACAAATATTGACGTTCATGCCACCACAAACATAAACTTACTCATGATGTATAATTATTGCCATTGGCTTATCAATAATCATTAAATTAAAAAACTAACCACCATTATTATTATTATTATTATTATTACAAATAAGATATTATTTTCCATCAATCCTGCCATTACACCACTACTGACACCACCTTGAAAAATAATCACATTTTATTTTATTTAATTATTATTATTATTATTCCAAATCTTAATACAATCATACTTTTTTTAAAGAAAAATAATGTGTGATGATCTCTCTGTCTATCTCTCTCTTTCTCTCTCTCTTACTCTGTATACACAAAATAAAATTTAGCAAATTTAAACATTGTAATGTCATGCACACAATATTATAACAATGTATAAGAAAATGATTTTCTCGATAAAATGTAATGAACTTAAAAGAAAATGATGTGACAAAATATACATCATTTCAAACAATTCGATATCACACATAATTTCAGTAAAATAAAACCGAAAAAAAATATATAAAAATCCATAATATGTTTAATTGATTAAAGATATTATATGATTGATAGAGTAAGAAAAACAAGATCATGCAAGTAAAATTTTGCAAATCTTATGTTAAACATATATAAAAGTTTGTCGTTATTATTTCATTCGATATGTGATTTTTTAGTTTTTTTTTTTTTTTTTTTGAAAAAGGGGTTATCACATTTTGTTAACAGTTTTAAAACACATTAAAATATTATTTTAGATGATTACAGTCGAGAAAAAGATTATTAATATTTGTGTGCATTGGTTGAACGATTTCAAAATTCATATGTATCAAAAATGTAGCCACTCGATAAAAGAATTTTAATGCTTTAATGCCTGTTTTATTTAATTTTAGATACATGAAAATTTAATTAGTATTTTTTATGCCATTTTAAAAATATATTTCTCTTTTTTTTGGGTACAAATTTTATGTTTCGCTTAATGATTTATGAAAAATTTGAAATATATTGATTGTATGTTTGAAAAATTAAATTCATTTCGATGCCTTATTATAAAACCATATACAACAATAAAAATATTCTTATATGGAACAAAAAAATATTTAACATCAGCTAAAATAAAATAAAAAAAACCCCACATCATTGAAACACAAAGAAAGAAAGAAAAAAAAATTGCAAATGAAGCAGGAGAGTTAAATTACATGAAAAAGAATGACAAAACAGTTGTGATTGTCATATCCCTAATAACCAATATTTAATGAAATGTAATATAACTGGGCGATGTTATTATATATTATGACCTCTAAATATAATAAAATTTTATGAAAAATATCTGTCAAATTATTAATTTGAAGACAATTAAAAAAAAAAAAAAAAAATTTTCCTAACCGGCACCGTGGTAGTAATATGTGAATTGAAATAAATTTTCTTAACATTATCATATACAGATATGAAGATAATTTAATAGAAAATAATGAAATATTACAGTCGAGTAGAGTTTATACGATTATATGATAATATTTAATAAATAATATGAGAGTGAAACGTTGAAAAATGCTAAAACAACAACATGAAAAACAATTGTTTTGATTTTGACAAGTGTCAAAAATCGATAGGTCGTGTTTTGGGGTAATAAATAATAAAAAAACTTACCCATTCATATCCCGAAAATTGTTTTACTTCAATAACAACACTTAAACTACAATTAAATAATAATTAAATGTAAAAAAATAAGGTTTTCGTAATAAAAATAAATACCAAACGCGTAACAAGTGGTCCCACTAACCAAGATGGCGGCTTTTTAAATTAATATGGAATCCGAGTTGGTTATGAAAGTGGCGACACTGAAACTATTTAAACCGGTAAAAAAAAAAAAAATTTTTTTTTTCTTTTTTTTTTTTTAATTTATTTCACCGCGTATAAAATATTATATTATATTAGATTCGACGAACATTTAAACGATTATAATTATAATTTATTACTTACGGTTTAATTTTCATTGTTTTGCACGATGGTAACTCTGTGGAAAAAAAAAAAAAAAAAAAAAAACGCTTTCGATATCACAACAACAATCAACGACAAAAAAAAAAAAAAAAAAAAAAAACGTGTACAAAATTTAAACGTGTCGTCGTCGTGTCGTTCACAATGAACTTGATCAGTTAACCAACTGTCAGAAATTTACGCGCCAATATTTAAAAGGAAAAAAAAAAAAATGGCGCCATTTTAAGTAGTTAAAAATGCGTGGTCACATTATATAATCTGTATTTAATCAAATTTTTTAATTTTTTTTTTTTTTTTAAATAAATTTATACGTTAATTTAATTAATTATTTAATAATAATAATAAAAATAATAATAATTACTCGTTAAAGTTTTGTAATATTTTTTTTTTTTTTAACGAAAGTTTAAAATTTTAAATAAGAAAAAAAAAAAAAAACGTTAAATTAAATATTTAAAAAAAAAAAAAAAAAAAAAAAAAAAAATTGTTTTTAAATTAAAACGATAAACGAAATGAAAAATATTTTTTTTTTTTTTTTTTTTTACAGTTGAACTAAAATTTTTAGTAAGAAAAACTGTCAGATTATAAAATTTTATGCTCGTCTGCTGTTTGTTGTTGTTGTTGTTGTTGCTGTTGTTGCTTTCAAGAAAATTGTTTCAAGAGTTTTATCAAAACATTACTTTTATTAATTGAAAATAACGTAAAAGAAGAAAAAGAAAAGAAAACGTTAATAATACTTTATTTTAATCGAATAATAATAATGATAATAATTTTAAACGTATGAAAGAAGCCATTTTGAAAAAGTTTTTTTTTTTTTTTT
>NW_002987875.1:209733-213981 GCF_000006295.1 Pediculus humanus corporis | reverse complement strand
AATCAATCAAATTTTTTTTTTTTTTTTTGTTTAAAACGACACAAAAGGTTTTGTGTTTGTATATTATAAATTTCGATCATGTTTTTCAATAATATCCGGTTAAAAAAAAAAAAAAATATGTGATTGAAATATTATTTAAAACGAAAAAAAAACAACAACGAATAATAATATAAATAAAGTTAATGACGTGTAATTAGACGCGACGCCATGTTTTTTTTTTTTTCCTGGGAAAAGGGTGGTAAAAAAAGATGTTAAAATACCTGTAAACTTTTTTCATTTTTTTTTTTTTTTGGAAAAGGTGAGAAGGAGGGGGAAAGTTTAAACGATGTAAATTACAAACCGGAAATAACTTTTAGTAGTTAAATTAATTTTTTAAAATAAATTTACGTTACTGTTTTATTTTTGGGGGGAGGGGGCGGAGGTAGGTGTAAAAAAAAAATTCCGTGAATTTTTGTCGTTGCTGTTGTTGTTGTTGTTGTTGTAGCAATTGAATTAATTCGAAACAAATTAAAACCTGAGAATTTATATAAATTAAGTTATTTAATTTTCTCTCGCCCCTCACTCTCCCTCCCCTCCTCTTCCTTCCCCTCCCCGAAAAAAAACGTTTTTTTTTTTTTTTAAATGGATGCGATATTAAGTTGTATGGAAATTGTAATTTGAAAAAGAAGAAAATGTTTTTCCCTTGGGTGTACGAGTATGAGAGGGAAGAAGTGGGGAAGAGGAGAAAAGGGAACGAAAAGAAATAAAAGAGAAAGGGGGAAGGGGGGATGAAGGGGGAAGGGAGGAAAAAGAGAAAATGAGAAAGTAGATGACTGTAAAGCAGTTAATTAGCTATAACAAATTACAACAACCAAGTTTTACGAACTTCAAAAGACAAAAGGAAGGGAGTAAAAAAAAAAAATTTTCCACCTCCCCCCTCACAATTTTCCAAAACGTTTATTAAATTAATCATTCTAATCGATTTTGATAATTTGAAGTCGGGGGGGGAAGGGGAAGGGGGGAAGAAAATTTAATTTTAACTTTTTTTTTTTTTGTAACCGAAAAAAAAAAAAATTAATTTAAATTAATTGTCATCGTTTTGTTTATAATAACATCAAAGTCTTTTTTTTGTTTGTTTGTTTGTTTGTTCGTTTGTCTGTTTGTTTTTTCATTCGACAAAATGAGTTTGCGTTTTTTTTTTTGTTGGGCGATCGATTAATTTTACTTTATCATTATTATTTTTTTTGGTATTATTGTCTTTTGCACGCAAAAAAAATATAACGCGTTTGTAATAATAATAATAATAATAATAAAGTGGGAAAAAATTCGTTTAAATGTTTTTCAATTTTTTTGGGGGGGAGGGACGTCCGAGGGGGGCTAGTCTTATTTAATTTTTTTTTAATTTACGGTTTGAAATTAAAACGTCCATTTTTTTTATTTATTTATTGGTAATGGTTTAAAAGGATTTTATAATAATATTAATAATATTTATAACGTAATAATAATAATAATAATAATAATAATAATAATAATAATAATAAATGTCAACGCTCGTGTCGGTTTTTTTTTTTTTTTTGAACATGAGTCAAGTTTCACGTTCGAAAAAAATTAAAAAGGAAACGTTTGCCAAAAATAAATAAATAAACTTTCACGTTTTACATGTCTAAAAATTTGAAATTTTTCGGTTTGTGATTTACAAATTGATATTTTAAGTTGGTACCATTGATTATGAGTAAGAAACCGTTTAAAATGTTTGGTTATTAAATTAAAACGTTTCAATTACATCTACTTTGTCTTATGTTGTGATTCATGCGTGTAGGAAAGTTAATAATTAAATCAAAAGACTTGTGGAATATAAAATTTAATGGTGGTTCACCACCGTGACGGGGAGTAAAAAAGGAGCTTAGAATGTTAGAGAGAAAAAGATGAGAGTGAGGTAGAATGAATGCGTGAATGAAAGAAGGAAATGGTAAATTTGAACTAAGGAGAAAAGCAAGAGAAAGAGGGACAAACTGAAAGCATGGAGAAAGAAGCAGAGAGAGAAAGAGAAACATAATGACCAAGAAGAGAGAGAAAAACAGAAAAAAAAGGGAGAAGAGAGAAAAAGAGAAAAAGAAGAAGTGTGAGAAATCTAAAAAGAAAAGAAGAGAAAGATAGAAAAACAAGAGGGTGGAAAGGGAGAGAAGAAAAGAGACAAATAGAAGAAAAAAAAGAAAAAAAAACAGAGAGATAGAGAAAAAGAAATAAATAGAAAAAGAGAGGCAAAAAGAGAAGAAGAAACAGAAAAAAAAAGAAGAGGGAGACAGACAGAAAGAAAACAAAGAAGGAGAGGCAGAGAGAGAAAGAGAAACAGAACAGAAAAACAAAGAGAGAGAGAGAGAGAGAGAAACGATGAGACAGAAAGACGAACACAAAATCAAGAAGGAGAAAGAGAGAGATAAAAGAAAGGAAGAAGAGAAAGAGAGTGAAACAGAAAGAAAGAAGAGATAGAGAAAGACAAAAGAAAAATAAGAAAAGACAGAAAGAGAAGAAGAGAGCTTAATAGAAGAAAAGAGAGAAAAAGAAGAGAGAGAGAGAGAGAGACGGAAAAACAATGAGAGAATGTAGAGGACATATACTATAAAAAATATCATTAAATAAAGGCAAATTAAATTCGGAAAATTTTTTTTTACACCCTCCTCCCCTCCCCCACTCCTTCCCTCCCCACCACAAAAATAAAAAACAAAAATGTTTAAAGGTAAGTTTTTCACGACGACCGATCGATTTTAAATGAATAACAGCAACCACAACAACAACAATAATAATAATAATAACACACATTAAATAAAATTAAAGTATATACATATATATAAAGAAAATATTATTCGATTGAAAATTTTCTTATAATGTCATAAAGTTAAATATAATGTTCAATGGGGGAAATAATAAACAAAATGAAAACAACAACAACAACAAACAAGAGAGAGAGAGAAAGAGAGATTTAAAATACGCACCTGATCAAATCGTAGAAAATTCAAATTCCTACCTTTAAATATATAAATTATCCGACATATTTAATTTCAAGTTATGAATTATACAACTTACTTAAGTAAATAATAAAAAAAAAAACCGTTAAAACTTTTCCCCCCCCTTTTTTTTGTTATTATTATTATTATTGATTACAAAAGTTTTTTTTTCCCCCGTTTATTCTACTGCCACTTTCCTATTTTATTTTTATTATTACGTCATTTTAATTTCCTTTATTAACGAAAATTTATATGTTTGTGTTTATGCATTTCCAGTCGTCAATCAATAGAGTTAACGTGTTATCAGTAATGTACCTGGATAACTTCCGTTATTGATAAAACATTTCGATAGTTTTATTACTATTATTATTATTATTTATTGCTTTTGTAACGTACGATTTTGTTAATAACCAAAAAATTAAATTAAACAATTTTAATTATTATCACGTGATAATTAACGAATAATTTTTGCTATCGTTCATATTTGTTTACATTTTTTCATATTATTTACGTAATCCTACCGTATTTAAACACGTTAATTATTATTATTATTATTATTATTATTATTAAACAATAATCGAATTAAATTGGGGAGGGAGAGTGGGGGGAAGTTTTTGTTAACTAAAAAAAATTGTTTGTTTATGACGTCGATCGCTAAAAAAAAATAATTTTTTTTAAACAATAAAAATGAAAATTTGTAAAAAAAAAAAAAAAATTGACGGGAAGATTTCGTTTCGTTCCCTTTTTTTTTTGCATAATCCAGGAGAAAAAAAATAGGGAATAACTTGTCTGGTGGTGTTTTTATTATTATTATTATTTTTTTGGAAAATAATATTTTTATATATATATATTTTCCAGTCGTCTACCTATCCATCTTATTTTTTTTTTTCCCCATCCGTGAAATCTTTTGTGGGGGGGCGTGGTGTGTGGGATGTGGTGGGGGGTGTGGATGGATGTTAATAATTCCCGTGAAAATAATTTAAATAATAATAATTATTATTACTACTATGTTTTTTTTTTTTCATTATTAAATTTCTTTGTGATTATAGAGATTAAAAGAAAAATTTAAAGAGAAAGTTGTTTCTTAGCGAAATCTATCGTTAAAAAATTTAACTAAAAAACGATTATAATAAATGAAAAATTTCCGTTAAAAAAAATGTCGTTTTTTTTTTTTTTGGGGGGGGGGGAAATGGAGTCTCCTTTTATTTTATTTGTTTAAAAATGTAGGAAAAGAAAAGAAAAGAAAAGCGATTTTTTTTTGTTT
>NW_002987875.1:204059-209713 GCF_000006295.1 Pediculus humanus corporis | reverse complement strand
AATTGTATGTTTTCGGGTTCGTATTAATCAAATTTAAGACAATGATATACATTTTAGTTTTTTTTTTTTTAAGTCTAATGCCACGTCAAATTTTTTTTACAACAGTTCGTGTAAAAAAAAATTTTATTAAAAAAAAAAAGAAAAAAACCAACTGTCAGTTTATATTTTAAAATTATTTTTTTTAAAAATATTATTGGACAAATCAGTCTAAAGACACGAAAAATATTATATTACGTCAATTATATATATATTAATTTTTTCGTATCTGTTTTTTTTTTTTTTTTTTTATCATACAAGCGATGACATTTTTACCAATGAAATTTTTTTTTTTTTTTTTGAAAATTAAAAAAAATGAGAGGAGACGAGAGGGGAGGGGAGGGGATGGGGGAGACATAGAACAACCCGAAAATTACCCGAAAAAAAATTTTAATTAAAAAAAAAAACGTGTCACTACCGCGCGACGTTTTCCTTTTTTTATTTTATTTAATTTTAAAAATTAATTTTTCCAAGTTAATTATCGTGTAATTTAATTCGTTATCATCATCATCATCATTATCATTATTATTATTATTATTTTAATTCGGTGTGTGTGAAAAAGAAAAAACTATTTAAATACTTTTTTAAAAAAATTTTTCTTTTTTTTGGCTCTCGTTGAAATTTTTTTGGTCGGATTGGACAAGACTCAAAAAAAAAAAAAAAATGAAAAAATAAATTTTTATTCATCTTGTCTTACTCATCCTTAAGTTTTTCTCGCGATTAAAAAAAAAAAACGCGCGTAATTTGTTTTTTCTACTGCCACGAAATAAATTTGAATTTTTTTATTTTATTTTGATTGACGCGTAAAAAAAATTATAAATATAAATAAATATGAGGATCCCGTTACTTATACGAAGGTAACGCGGTCACATTTTTTTCCGATGTTTTCTCTTACTCTCGTATGTTAATTAAACGTTTTTTTATTTAACACGTGATGATAATAATATGATAATAATAATAATAATAATAATAATAATAATGAAAAAAATTAGTGTATAAATTTTTTCACGTGTTGTTGATTTTTTTTTTTTTTAAATAAATGATAGGACGTCGTAGAAAAAAATAAAAATTTTTAGCGTTGAAATTAAAAAAATTTTCTTTTTGACAAGACGATCGCCACGCGTTACCGGAAATGGACAACCGGATATGACAACCTATCAACAACAACAACATAAAAATCATTCGCGTTTATTTAAAAAAAAAACAAATTTTATTACATCCACATATTTTTTTCGTTAGTGTTAACGAATCTTTTATTATTATTATTATTATCGCTCAGAATCCCTAAAATTCGTCTTTTGATGTTTGAGGGGAAGGTTTCCCAACATTTATTTCAGGTTTTTACCCGCCGATCCCTAAGGAATAAATGTCTGAATAGGTTTCGTCTTGTTACGACCTGTGACACCTGACGACGATTCTCGTTAATCTTACCATTATTATTATTACTATTATATAACATTTTGTAGTGTGACGTCATGAAAAAATTTTCCCTTCTTCCGGCCCTCACCCTTCCTATCACCCCAACCCACCCCCTCAACCGACTTAAATTTATAAAATTTTTTTCATTTTTTTCCAGTAAAGTTTTTTTTTCCGTTGTTAGAAAAAAAATTAAATTTCTTTTATTAATTATTTAAAAAAAATTTTTTTTTTTCTATACGGAAACTATATAAAATTAGATGAGAGAGAGAGAGAGATTGTTATATATGTACTGAGTCTGCAATATCGGATGCCATTTTTTTTAGAGAGAGAGAGAGAGCATTAAAAAAAACTTTATTATGCAATACTTAAAACTATGTTATAAAAAAAAAAAAAAAGAAACCAAAAACGTATTAAAATTTATAACTTTTTTACTATAAATAAGAATAAAAAAAAAAAAATCTATATAATTTTACATCTCTCTCTCTCTCTCTCTCTCTCTCTCTCTCTTTCTCTTTCTATCTCTTTCTCTCTCTCTTTCTCTTCATTTTTTTTTTTTTTTCATCTTCTGTTTTCTAATAGAAAATAACAAATTTTTCATTTTTTTTTTCTTTTTTTTGTGGCGGGGGAGGTAGGTTGGTGAAGGGGAGAGAAGAAAGGAAATAGGTTGGAGGAGTAGGAGAGGAAAAAAGAGAGTAAGGGGAGTGGAGGGGGAAAAGGTTTTCCTTATGTTTTATTTCCTATAAATTTTTATAAGTAATAATTTTTTTATTATTCTTTCTTCTTTTCTTTTCTTTAGTAAATTATTTTTCAGAGCTAGCAAAATTGTTGTTATTTTTACTTTAGTTTAGTTTTTAAAATAGAAATTTCTAGAATTATTTTCCAGTAAAAAAAAAAACATAAATAAAGTCAAGATGATGATGATGATGATGATGATACGAATAAAAAAGTTTTCGAAATTAAACAAAAAATTTTTCTTTTTATTTTTTACGCGTTTATTAACTTAATTAATTAACGTTCTAGTGACACGTTTTTTTTTTAAAAATTCATCATCATTATTATTATTACTGTTATTAAAAATGTTCGTTCGTTTCGATTTAAATCCCACGATAAGTTGTTTTGTATGTTTCCCGCCAAATAAACAACAATTTGAAATATTTTTTTAATGTTTGTTTTCAAACAACAACAACAACAAACAAAGGGTGTTTAAAATCGTCAGATAAGGTTTTATTATTATTATTATTATTATTATTATAATTATTATTATTATTATTAAAGTCGCATAAATTATGTAAATAATTAATAAAATAATTTTTGTGGCAGAGGAGGGAGGGGGAGGAATTATTATTAGATATGGTTTTACACCGCAAAATATAGAATTTATCGGATTTTTCCCAATCATTTCCGTTTTTTACCCCTCTCTTTGCCTCTCCCCCTTCCGGTTATATTTTCCCTATTATCGATTTCCGTATTTACGAGATGAAAACTTTATTTTATAACTTATCATAAACATGTCGAAGAAGTTGAAAACTTTTCCGAAAATAGATATAAAAAAAAAAAAAAATATTGTCTTTAAATATTTTAAAATAACTTTTTTTTTTAAATCCTCTTGTAAATTACTTGTTTCATCCATTTTTTAGGATTTATTGTTTCATTTTTTTTTTTTTACTTTGTTTGCCTCGTTTGTTTGTTTGTTTATTTTTGTTTATATTCGAAAAACGCGAATCGGGAAAGATTTAAACTTTTAACTCGCGAGTGAGCTTATATTTTTTTTCGGTAAAAAAAAAATTTAAAATTTAAAAAAAAAAAAAAAAAAAAACAATCAAGAAACAAACGAAACAAACAAACATTATGTTTGTTACCTTAAAACAAAAACCTATCGATGTGGGTGTGTGTTTGAATTAATAACAAAACAACCAAATTTTTAACGTTCAGATTTTTACATCGAAAACGTGGCAGCAAATTTTAAAAAAAAAAAAAAATGTTTTTCCCCGTGATTTTTTTTTTTTTTTTCATAAGTTGTCGACACTGAATAAAATTGAATTTTTTTCCGATTTAAAATAATAATAATAATAATAATAATAAATCAGTCAAACAAACAACAATGATAAACAAATCCGTTGGTTAAGCCTTACTTTTAAATAAAAAGTAAGAAAAAAATTTTTTTTTTTATTGTTTTCACGCCTGGAAAACAATAGTAGGGGTTGTTGTGTTTTACGTTTACCGCGTTGTTTTGTTTTCTTAATATAATTGACAATGACGGAGCACCTAATTACCTAATAAATCAACCGGAAATAATAATAAAAGGAAGATAAAATAGAAAGTTAAATAATAATAATAATAACCTGAATGTATTACGTGTCATCATCCTTTTTTCTCTCTCTTTTATCGAATAAATATTTTCTTTCTTTTTTCTATCTTTCTTCTTTTTATTTTTCTTCTTCTGCTTTTTTTTTCTTAACAACGTGACACCTAAACAAACAATGTAAATAAATAAATCTTATCAGGTTTAATATTAATTAATTTATTTCAAATAAATAAAAAAAAATTTTTTTTCCTCATGTACGTTTACTCATTTATCACTTTGACCTTTTTCTCTTTTTTTTTTATAAAAAATTTCAAAGCGGAAATAAAATTATAAACGTAAGATAAAAATTTTAAAATTTACGCACAAAAACATTAGATATAATAATAGTAAAAAAAACTCAATTATTTTATGTTTTAACGTTACGCAAACGGAGATAAATAAATTTGAAGGGGGAGTGGCGAGGGAGAGGGCGAGATGCGTTGGTAAAAAGGGGATGGGAAACTAATCATACTCAAAAACACATTGACGTTCATCAATTTTATTTTCTGACATGGAAAACTTTCATTTTTTTTTTATCGTTGTCATACCTGGAAAGAGGAAACAACGATAAGAAAAATACGAAATATTTGTTATCATCACACAGCTGTTCGGAAAAAAGGAGTCACAATAACGAAAAGTTTATTAAAAAAAAAATTTTCCGATCGGAAAATATCGATCGCTTAATTATTACGAATGACCGATATTGGAAAAACGTGAATATTTAGAGTAGAGAAAATCTGTAAACGTTTCCGTTGGAATATCTATAACGATTTTGAATGGAAAGAATGACGCGACCCACTTAAGGGGATAAGTGACCTGGAACACTTTCGAGGAATTGGGGATGTGCCGACCCTCGTTCGAGGGGGAGAAACTGGGTAATTGATCCAAATAGGGTAAAATGCGAAGCTGCGATGTGAAAAAAGAACAGATGAACGATTAACGATATTCCCCGGAAACTTGCAGAACCTACGAAAGGGGAAGGAACGATGGTAACAGATCGGGATTGTCTCTCGAAGGGTAAAATAGGGGAAGTACCGGGATCTTCCTCGGGTGGGACCCTGATAATTCTGACTCAGGAGGGGGTTGAGCCTGAAATGAAGGTTGTACTCCCGCGAACGCCCCTCCCTCCTGGAAGGAGTTTTAGTTGGGTAATGGCTTCGACTGAGTCCCCCCACACTTTCCCTGCTACCAAGTCGGGAGGTTACTTCAGTCAACAACAAAAAAAAGGAAATTATTTGATGTTTTCGTCATGTTTTTTCTTTAATTATTATTTATTTTATATTTTATTATTTAAATATAATATAATATTTAAATATAATATAATAATATTATTTAAATATAGTTAATTTATATTTTCTTTAATTATATATTAATTATTAATCCATTCCCACCCGCTTACCTCTCTCCTCCCTCCAAAAAAAAAAACTCGTTAATAAAATAATAATTACACTCACTATATAAATAATAATAAGAATAATAAAAATTAATACGAATGTTTATTATTATTATTATTATTATACTGATCATTTATTTTACAATCGATTGATTGATTTATTTATTTAAATAATTACACATAAACTTTAAACCTTTTTTCTTTTTTTTTTTAATTTTCCAAAGTCAAATATTAAATTTCACTGAAAACGTTTTTTTTTCTCCCCGTTTTTTTTTTTATATTGAACTTTAATAATAACAAAAAAAGGGGGACGGGGGGAGAGTTCGTTTTTCTTTTTTTTTTACAACAGAAAAATAACTTTTAAAAAACTTTTTATTTATTTATTTTTGAGTTTCCTTTGTTCTCTTTTTTTTTTATTAAAAATTTTTTTATTTATTTTATTAAAACCTTTCATTTATTTAT
>NW_002987875.1:161088-203767 GCF_000006295.1 Pediculus humanus corporis | reverse complement strand
AGGTAAACGGCGGGTAACTTTTTTTTTTTACTCGAGAGATTCGACGTGGAACTACAATTTTATTTTTAAAAAAATTGTTTTCCTTCCCCTCCCCCTTCCCTTTTCCCCGCCCTCATTCACTAAATACAAATAATAATAAAAGAATTTAAAAAAAAAAAAATTGTTAAATAATCAAAATCGAATATTTTTTCATTTCCGGTTTTTCATTTTTTTTTTTTTTTTCATACTTTTATATATATATATTAACCTCCTGCCACGTGTATGCCTACAACATTTTAAAAAAAAATTTTTTTATTTACTAGAAGAAGAAAAATTTTCTACTCCTGCTTCTATTTTTTAAAGACGCCATCTTATCTATCTTTTGTTTACTTTATCCAAACAAAATTTTACGGGAAAGTTAGTAGCGGATTAAACCGCGGTTTTGTTTGTTTTTATTCTCTATGGTTGTAAAAAAAAAAGGAAAAAAAACGAAAATGAAATATTAAGGGAGGAAAAGAGAGGGAAGAAAGGGATAAAAGTGAAAATAGAAAATTCAAATGACGTTTTTAATTTTCTTCTAAAAGAAAAAAAAAGAAAAAAAAATGGCAAACAATCATCACGGGAACCCCGAAAACAATTTTTTATTATTGTTATTATTCGTTTATATCACATCGATAATAATTATAATAATAATAATAATAATGATAATAATAATTTTTATTTGTTTGTTATAAAAAAATTAAAATGTCGGACGAAAAAGTTTTTTTTTTTTTCGATTAGATTTATCTTACCGTATAAATAAATTTTTTATTAATTTTCTTCTTCCACGTTTTTTTTTAAACCGGAAATAATTACATTTTGTAATTTTTTTTTTTTTTTTGTTTAAAAAATAATATTTCAAATTAATATAAAATGTCAGAATTTTTTTTTTTTATTTTTTTGTTATTGATTAGAAAAGTTAGTTTTGATAAAAGTTTTGACTTTTTTTTTTTAAAAAAAACTTTTAATTAGGTTTAAAATGTACATTTAAAAAAAAAAACTTAAGTATTTAATTTTACTTACGTAATTAATTATATAATAAAAATAAAAAACGCATAATTTTTTTTTTTATTTGTTTAATATAAATAATATAAATTAAATAAAATATATAACAATTTAATTTTTTATAAAAAAAAAAAAAACTTTTAAATTAGTTTTAATAAGTCAAATAATATTTTTAAAAAAATAATCGGTAAATTTCATTTATTATTATTATTATTATTATTATTATCATTATTATTATTAGAGTTTTAATTATGACAAGTTTTATGTACTTATTTGTTAAAGTTTTCAAGTAATTATTACACAGATTTTTAATCGATTTCTCATTAATAAATGTTTGTTAAAATTCAGGAGAATCGCATTTCGCACTAACCTCCCCATCCGGTAGTAGGGAGAGTGTGGGGGGAATCGGTCAAAGCCACTACCCAACTAAAAATTCTTTCCAGGAGGGAGGGGCGTTTGCGGGAATACAACCTGCATTTCAGCCTTAACCCGCTCCCGAGCCAGTACTATCAGGTCCACACCCGCGAATTCCACCTAAGGAAGATCCCGGTACTTCCACTTCCCCTTTTTTACCCTTCGAGAGACAGTCCGGATTTTTTACTATCGTTCCTACCCCTACCGCAAAATCTGTGAGTTTCGGAGGGAGAGAGAGAAAGAAATTACCACCTTTCACGTCACAGTTCCGCATTTTACCCTATTGGGATCAAGTACCCAGTTTCATACCCTAGAATAAGGGTCGGCACATCCCCACTGCCTCGAAAGGATTCTAGGTCACTTATCTCTTTTATTTAGGTATTGGAAAAGTTGAAATTGAACCCCCACTCCCAGGATTTGAACTCACGACTTCAACTCGGTGACTTTTGGACCGATTTTTCCCATTTTCAGACTCAACCTTGCTACCTCGGACTCCCCCAATGCATCCATGTTGAAGATTTACCCCTAGCGGACGCCCAGTCAACGTGGGAAATCCAATTCCTGAACCCCCGCCCCTAAACCATCCTCTAAACCTAATTATTAATTATCATTATTATTATTAAACGATGGCCGTTACACGCGAAAAAAAATAAAAAAAAAAAATTTTTTTGTTTCTCGAAACAAGGTATATTATTACATAAAAAGATTTTTTATATTAAAAAATAATAATAATAATAATAAAAGAAAACAATCAAATTCAAATAAATAAAAAAAAAAGAAAGAAGAATGAGTAGAATGTTTGAAATGAAATGTTTAAAAAAAATAAAATAAAATAAGTTAATAAAATAAAAAAATAATAAAACTAGAGAACAAAGTATGAGAGAGAGAGAGAGAGGGGGGGAGAGAAAGAGAAGCAAGTACATATTTAAGCTGGAGGCAGAAGGAAAAAAAAAAAAAAACCTTTCATTTCTAAAAGTCAACCTTTCATACTTTTTTTTTTTTTGAAAAATTTAAACGACTTTCAACCGCTCAACCGTTTATGAAATGAGGGGCAACAGGAAGTGAGGGGAGGGGGTGAGTTTTTTTTTTTTTTTGACTTGGGGAGTCGAAAATGAACAAACAAAAAGGCTCAAAAGTTTTTTTCGGAAAAACAATGAAAAATAATTAAAACCAAAAAATAAATTAAAAACGAAATGAACAATAAAAGGAAAAGAGGAATGAGAAAGGTTGAAAGACAAGTGAAAAAGGTTGTTGTTGTTGTTGTTGTTATATAAGTGTAAGGTTTTACAAAAAGAAGAGAAAAGTGATTTTTTAGATTGAAAAATGATTTCGATTCTACACACACACCCCCCCTCGTCCTTCTCCTTCCCAAAAAAAAATTTTTTTGAATGACAGAAAAAAGAAAAATTACGACGCCATGTTAAAAAAAAAAAACGGAAACGGAAACGAAAGGTAATGAGTAGGAAAAACAAAAAAAAAAAAATTTTTTTTTTTAAATTCCGGATAACTCATCATCATCATCATCATCATTATAATCGTTGAATTTTTCATCCGAGAAAACAAAAAAAAAAAAATTTTTTTTATTATTTTTTCAACTGTAAAAAAAGAAAAGTAAAATAATAATAATAATAATAATAATTTAGTTGATGTGAGAAAAACTCTTTAAAAAAAAAAAAAAAACTTTTTTTACTCGAGTTCCTTTTTAACGGTAGGAAACGGAAGTCCCAAAGTTTTAGGTAAAGTACTAAAAGCTTATCTTTTCACTTTTCGTTAAAAAATAAGAAAAAGAAAATTTTAAGTGTGAAAATTTCATTCGATTTTTCTTTTTTCTTCTTTTTCACGTACCAAAAAAAAAAAAAAAACTTTATTAAAAAAACTTTTCTTTAAAAAAAAAATTAATTTTCACGTACGTCATAAAGTCATAGAGTAAATAAATTTAAATATATAAAATTAAACGATAGAAGTAAATTTTTTTATGTTTCGATTTTTTTGTTTGTCGTGATTAAAAGGTTGTTGTTTTTTTTTAACGAAATAAATATTCTATTCCCACGTTAATTTTTTTTTTTGTTATAATCCATCACAACTCCCAAAGAAGTTTTCAGACGACAACCACTCATTACGTCACAGGAATTTTTAAAAGAACAAAAAAAAAAAAATTTTTTTTTTTTACCTTTTACTGTGTTCCTCCTTCTCTCTTTCTCTCTCTCCCTCTTTCTCTCTTTGAAAACTTTTTTTTTTTTTTTTTAAAAGCATAAATTATACAAACATAAAATTCTAATTTATTAAAGAATGGTTTTTAATTTTTTAATTTAATTACAAAAGTAAAAAAAAAAAAAAAGTAAAATGAAGCGGATTTATCTCGGGGGAGTATACATATATATATAAAAACGGAGACAAAAAAAATAAAATAAAAAAAAAGAAAAAAAAAACAAAACGACCAGTCGACCGTAAAACACACAACCGGAAGAAATATTCTAAATACACAAATTTAATGCATTTTTCATTTAAGTTTTTCTCTCCTTCTCTCTATCTCTCTTTTTCTCTCTTTTTTTCTATCTCTATGAATATATATTTAATAGTTACGCGTGCGTAAATAATAAAAATATATTTTTGTATAACTTTATTATGTTTTTTTTTTTTTTAAAAACACAAATAAAAAATAAAATCGTTTAAAAACTTACGCCATTTTGTTTTTGTTTATTTTTAAACCAAGTATTTCTATACTGCGTCGCCATGTTTGATTATATTATTAAACAAATTTCACATAATTACGTTTTAAAGTCACATCGATCGTTATAAATATTGAAATTATTATTATTATCAACGGTAAATAACGTTAATATTTTATTACACTTAAAGAAAATAATTATAATTTAATTAAATACAAAAAAAAAACAATTAATTAATCGACATCCGCCATTAAAAAACACCCGGGTGCCATTAAAAAAAACCCGCAACTAGTGACACCTGTCGATAAAAATTAAAAACATAAATTAAAAATGGCTACCCCCGATAATGAAAAAAAGATTTTTTTATTAAATAACGACGTGTGACGTAACGATTTTAAAGTTTATTTATTTTTTGTTTTAATGCGAAAACCTTTTTTTTTATTGATTTGTAAAAATAAAATAAATTATTTTAACCTTTTAAAAGTAAAATTTGTAATAAAAACTATAAAAAAAATGTCGTCGAAAATTCAAAATGTCTGCCATATTATTCGAAAATCTCGCCATGTTTTTTTTCTCTCCATTTCGATATTTCGTAGGAAAATAAATAAACGCATAATTTTTACTTTTTTTTTTTTAATTATTTATAAAAGATTTAAAAGACACAAAGGAGAAAAATAAAATGAAACAATGGAAAATGAATTGAAAGGAAAGAAAATTTTAATTTAAAGATTTAAAGGGGTCATTGTTTTATTACGTTAAACGCACGTTCAATGACGTCATCGTTATATTAAAATGTTTTTCCTTTGTAAAAGTAATTAAATAAGTCCGAAAAACTATTTACAGAATAATAATAATAATAATAATACATAATAATAATAAAATTTACGAATAAAAAAATAAAACAAAATAAAATTTAATTTCGAAAAAATTTTTTTATTGTAACATTTTCCAATTTTCATTTCTCTTTTCACGTCAGAATTTTTTTTTTTTATAATTTAACATTTGAAAAGGGATTATTTTGAATCCAAAAAAAAAAAAACCGAAACCAACCACCAACCAAAAAAAGGGAAAAAATTTTTCAAAAAATGAAAAAAATTATAAATGAAATTTCTATCTGAAATGTTTTTTTTTTTTTTACACAACAAGTTTTTATTAAATTCAAAATAATAATACTTTTCGAACAAAAAAAGGAAAAAAAAAAGAGAAAAACAAACAAATGAACAAACAAACAAACGAACAAACACGAAAAGTCAGAGTGAATTTACGTTTTTTTTTTTTTTTTTTTTTTTTTTTTTTCATTTTAAGCCTTTTGCGATCCCTCCATGTTCATCTCTTCGAATTACTCGATGAATTTTTAACGAATGTCCGGCAATTTCCCAAAAAGGAAAACCAGCTTCCGGTTAAAAGAAAAAATAAAAATAAAAAAATAAAAACGAAAAAAAAAAAAAAATTTATTTTCCCATGTATAAGGGATGCATCATAAATTGTAAAACTCGGGTTAAATTGTTAAATTTATACCTGGACGGGGAGGGGGGTTAAACAACCCTTTTTTTTTTTTTTTAAAAAAAACAATTGAATATGATTTTACAAACTAAAAATTTTTAAATTAAACCCCCCGTCCACCCAAACACACCCACCGCCAAAAAAATTATTTATTATTCAAAAAAAAAAGAAAATTTTGAAATTTAACATCGACCATTCCAACACGTGGTTTTTCGGTTTTTACAAAAAACGAACGCCATTTTTTTTTCTTTTTTGGGGGATTCCCACGTTTCTGATAAACTTTATCAATCGATAATATTAAATTCACGTGTTTTCTTTTTTTTAAATCGTTTCAAACGTTAAACAAACAAAAACAAAAACAAAAATTTCCCCATATAAAACGTTTGGTTACTGACGTCATAGCACACGCCGCCATTTTTATTTTTCCCTTTACGTTTAAGTTAGTACCGGAAATTTTCTAAAAGGATTTTTTTTTATAACTTTTAACTTTAAATATTTAAATTTGATATATATAGATTTTATAAACCGTTAGAAAACTTTTTGTATTTTCGATACAACAACAACAAAAAGAAAAAGAGAAAGAGAAATAAATAGAAATATAATTTATATTTGTGGTTTTATATCGTTAAAATATTTAAAAAAATTTTGCCCTTCATTTTATTTGATTTTTATAGTTTTACGATTTAAAACGTTTTAAAAACGAATTCTAATATAATTTATTAATTTCTTTCGTTTTACGTTAGAAAACTAATAAATTATTAACCGTTAAAATTTTTTTTTAGTTTTGTTTATTGTTTTTAACGGTCGCCATATGTAAAAACTCCATGCAGGATTATAACCAATTAAAAAAAAAGTTTTTACTCGTTTTTTGTTTTTTTAAATTAATTAATAATATGATTTTTCTTTTATTAATCATTTCAACTTGAAAATTATATAATAAAAACTCGTAAAAACTTTGTATGTAATCAATAAAAATGAAAAAAATAAAAAACAATTTACCTTAAGAACGTATCCTTTGGATTTCTTCTGAAAATTACGTCATCATCAACTGACGCCACGTTAAAATTCAAAATGGCGGATTATTATTTACAAATTCGTTTAATTCGTAACGTATATTTAAAAGAATTTTTTTTTTTTATTTTAAACGAACGAATATTTTTATTTTCCATATTGATACGTTAGAAAAAAAAAAAAACTTTGTATTTACGTAATAATAATAATAATAATAATAAAGAAAAAGAAAAAATTTTAAATTTATATTTTAAAAAATTCTTATTTAAAGTTTAAAACTTTGTTTTATTACCTTTTTTTTTTTTTGTAAAAACGAAAAAATTTTATCATTTTAGTTAATTATAAAATCGAATGAAAAAATAAAAAAAACCGAACGAATGTTTTTTTTTAAAAAAATTTTCCTTTTCACATTTGTAATTTAAAAAAAGTTTTTTAGTTTAAAATAAAAATGGCGTTATAAGAATTCAAAAAATTTTTTTCGTATTTATTATAATTTTTAAACTTTGATCGAAGTGCTGCGAATAAAACTAAATAAATTTTTTTTTTTTTTAAATCGTTTTGTTCGTTACATCCGGTGTATCCGGTATTCTTCCGCATTCCTTCCTACCTTCCTTACTTACTTATTTTTAACGGCAAATTTTATTATTAAGATTAATATATTTAATAATGATGATGATGATGATGATGTTAATAAATCCTTTTCCACTCATAACAACCTGTTAATTAAAATTATAAAATTATTTTGCTGAAGGGACTAATGGGCAAATGCAATAATTATCGTCCAATTAAAATTTTATTTAAAATTCGTCATTATTAAAATTTTATTATTTTCAAAATTAATTATTTTTACTACTAATGAAATTATTATCAAATTTATCTTTTTTCTCCCCTCCCCTCCCCACCCTCCCCCATCCTTAAAATTTTAAAGAAAATAATTATTTGAGTCTTGACTAATATTAATTAAAGTTACGACATCGAATCCGTCTATGATTTTTTTTTTTAACGATCGAAAAACCGGATATCGTCCTGTTGCATCCGTTTTGATAGAAAAAACGGTCAAAAGTAAAAATTTGAATATTGAAACTGCCAAGATGGGGGGAAGTAAAGATAGAAAAACGAGATGTGAAAGCACGGGGAGCCATTTTACAAATACTAAAAGGAAATCTGTAGATTTTAAAGAAAGAAAACCGTACAAGAAATGGCACGTTGCGTTGTGCGGTACAAAACTATTAAAAAAATTAATAATAATAATAATAATAATAAAATTTATTCTACTACGTTTCTACTGGGTAACATTAAATGCGTAATAAACTACAATTTTTATTAAACTCGACCAACGAACATTGGGGGCAAAGTTTTAAAAAAAAAAAAAGACTAAAATTCTTTGAAAAATGAATTATTGATCGTATGGCATTATTATCACCATCGTAATTAAAAAATATTTACAGAGGAAAATAGTAAAAACGTTTATAATTAAATTAAAGAAAATCCTTCTTCTTCTTCCCCGCCCCCCCGTTTATTGCTTTGCGGTATCCTGCGAAAGTATGTCATCATTTTTTTCATTTAATTCTTCTTTGGAATCTTGTAGATTTTGAATTTCTTTTTCATTTGTTTCATCATTTCTTTTCTCGTGACTTTGTTCTTGATATTCGATAAAAAGATTACATATTTTTTCTTTCGAGAATATACTATTATTATTATGTGTTTCTTCTTTTATGTACGTGGGTGCCATATTACCCAATTTTGATTTATTATCAGTTTTAATTTTCTCACATTTTTCTTCGAATACTAATTTTGTTTTTTCGTAAGCTCCAAAATAAAGGAAACCTCCTAATGTTATCCAGAGTATTCGTGGAATGATTCCGGCAAACAATCTGAATTCAAAATAAAAAAATAAAAATTGCCCCACACATCCCCTCCCCCTGTTATTTTAAACTGTTTGAATTATTTACCCTCTTATTCCTTTTTGTGAATAAACTTGTTTGGCCATATTCCAATTTAAATTTTTTTTTATTTTTTCTATTTTTTCTTTTTCTTCTAACATAATCCGAGTTTTAATGACATCCATTGGTGTTGTAAATGCAGCTGCAATTGCACCTGATAATAATTTTCAATATATATATATTTATATTTATAATAATTATCCTTATCAATCTCGTTGACAAAATTAAGTAAATGATAAATGAATTTACCTGCAAAAGCACCACACAAAGCAGTTTGAAATGTGTTTAAACTTTTACCATCTTGAAATGCCATATATTCATTGATCATAACTTCCCAAACTGGATACTGAATCGCAGCAAATGGTATTTCTCTCCATAATGTACTCCAAAAACTGAAACTAAATTATTTGAATATGTCCAATTGACAAAAGGAATAATAGGAAAAGGATTTTGGAAAAAAAAAAAAAAAAAAGGAAGATAATTGATTTGAAAGGAAAGATTGAAATTTTTTCTTACCCCCTATATAATCCATATACTCCCTCTTTTTTAAGCGTTTGCCTTACGATAAATGCACTCCTCGTGTTTGATGTTTGTTTTCTTTGCTTAACTACTTCTAACGGAACTCTCACAATCGATCCAATCTGTAATATATTTGCTATATTATTTTAAATCAAGTTACACATTTAAAAAAAATAAGTTTTTGAAATTTACCAATTCGGCAGCAGAAGCGGAAACTATATACACTACTGGATTTAATGCAGAATTTTCCGTTTTGAGAGTGTTGACCATTGTGTTGTAGGTAGCGAAAAAAAGGGCAGCTGTAAAAAAATTTTGTATTCGTTTTTCAAGAGGCGAAAAATTTGAGGTAAAGAGGTTATTGTAACATAAAAAACATTATTTACACAAAGGAGCTGAACATAGTATAACAGGAACAATGCCTTTATAAATCCCTCTGAAACCACCAGATGCTCTAAAACCATATTTACTCTGTAATCTTGTTTTAATTGTATCTAAAGGATACAAAGTGAAATCAACAAATACTCCAGCAATTCCGCCTGCCTTTAATAAAACAAAAAAAAAAAAAAAAAAAATGAAGAGTAAATCAAATTCATCGTGTGATATAAAAAAATACAAATAATGAAAAAACTATTAAATAATTATTTACTACAATAGATGTTAATAATGTCGGTTTGAGTTTAATTCCTTCTTTATAAGGTGAACTATCATCGCTGTCTAATGTTGGACCTATATCAGAAATTCGTTTTTTAATAAAACGTGTTGCGTTTTCTGAAAGACTGACACGGTCGTCATATTTTTCATCCATGTCATGTCTGAAAACATTTTAATTTAATTTTCTCTTTTAAGAAACCATTATTACAAAAAATTTATTTACTTTAATTATCAAACTACCGGTAAAAATTATCATAGTATTTTTAATCCACGTTTCAAAGGAAAAAAAAAAAAAAAAAAAAAAAAAAGTTCTTAAAGCAAGTGGAAAAGGCCATACCATTGACATTGGTGGGAAAAATATGGCCGCTGTTTTGGATGAGGTTGGAAAATCAGAAAAGAAAATACAAAGCGTGGCACCCGATGACGATGTAAAAGTCGAAAACGATGTGGGTGATACTTTGAAAAAGAAAAATCGTAAAAAAAAGAAAAAAAAAACCGGTACGAATTATTATTTATATTTAGTTTTATTTTTTTTTTCTCTCTCTCTCCTCAAAATGAGTTTTCCTCAAGGTATTAAATTCCACGAAAATGTGCCCAAGTTTTTAAGTTTTTATTTATGCCTATTTATTACTTAAAAGCTCAATTTTTAATTAAAAACTTTTACCTTTTTCAATTTTTTTAATGTAAAACGCTTTTGGTTACAATTACCATCTTTTATTATTCAAATTTTTGTCTTCTTTGTTAATCCAATCATACTTTCTACTTTTGTTATAAGGATCCGGTGATGGAGTACCCGATGAGCCTAACGTAGACGTGAATGGAATTTCAAAAGACCTTGAAAATGTCACAGTTAGTAATAACAAAGAAGTTGAAAATTCAAATAAAAATGAAATTGATGATAATGCTCAGGGTAAAACTACTGCAGAAGGTGAAGAAGTAGTTAAAAAGAAAAAAAAGAAAAATAAATCTAAAAATAAATCATCTGGAGGAACTGGTAGTTCTGGAACTGGAATCAAATGTCAAACTGACCCTCCTAGTATTCCTATATCTGAATTGTACCCTTCAGGTATTACAAAAAACCAAAATCGTGACAAAAAATTCATTAAAAGCATTTTTCGAATGTGAAAAACTTTTTATTCATTTATTAATTCTTAGGCGTTTATCCGATTGGAGAAGAATTAGAATATCCTTTGCCTAAAGATAGTAGAACGGCTAAAGATAGATTTACAAGCGAAGAAAAAAGAACATTGGACAGGCTTCATAATGATATATACAATGAAGTTAGACATGCTGCTGAAGCACACAGACAAGTAACTTATTCATTTCTTAATAATTATTCAATCATAGAAAATTTTCAATTAATGGAAATGAATTATTCGATTGTTTCAGACTCGAAAACACATGTTGAAATTTATCAAGCCTGGAATGACAATGATTGAAATATGCGAAGAATTAGAAAACACAGCACGTAAATTAATAGGAGAAGATGGTTTAAAAGCAGGTCTTGCTTTTCCTACAGGTTGTTCTAGAAATCATTGTGCTGCTCATTACACACCGAATGCTGGAGATCCAACAGTTTTGCTATATGATGATGTAACTAAAATAGATTTTGGAACTCACATCAATGGAAGAATTATCGATTGCGCTTTTACATTAACTTTTAATCCGAAATATGATAATTTATTGGCAGCTGTTAAAGATGCTACTAATACGGGTATTAAGGTACCTTCATCGAAATTATTAACCTTTTAAAAATTTCAATTTCATGGAAATTATCATAAACTAAAACATTTTTTTTAAAATTAAGGCCGCTGGAATTGATGTTAAACTATGTGAAATCGGTGAGCAAATACAAGAAGTTATGGAATCATACGAAGTTGAAATCGATGGTAAAACCTATCAAGTTAAATCCATCAGAAATTTAAATGGACATTCTATTTCACCATACAGTTAGTTTTCAAACCTTTTTTAAAAAAGTTAAAAACTTGAATATTTTTTTGCAAATTTTTATAATTGAAACGTTTTTTTTAATTAAAGGGATTCACGCTGGAAAAACGGTACCGATAGTTAAAGGAGGTGAAGCCATACCCATGGAAGAAAATGAATTTTATGCAATCGAAACATTCGGGTCAACCGGAAGAGGTCAAGTGTGTGATGACATGGATGTTTCTCATTACATGAAAAATTTCGATCAGGCTCATGTACCATTAAGGTAACCAAACTCCTCCCCCCCAACCCCCAAACCTAAGACAAACGATTAAAACAAACAAACAAATTTTTTTTTCAGGCTCAACACTTCGAAAGCACTTTTAAATAGTATTAATAAAAACTTTGGAACTCTCGCCTTTTGTAAACGTTGGTTGGACAGATTAGGATTGACTAAATATCAAATGGCATTAAAACATTTGTGCGATAAGGGTGAGAAGTGCATTATATACCCTTAATGTGTCTAAGTAGGGACTTAAATTCAAATTTTTTTAATTTTTTTTATAGGAATCGTCGATCCTTATCCTCCATTATGCGATGTAAAAGGAAGTTACACGGCACAATACGAGCATACAATCATGTTACGTCCGACATGTAAAGAAGTCGTCAGTCGCGGTGACGATTATTAAATAATAATAATTTTTTTTTTTTTTTTTTTTTTTTATTAACTAACAAGCCTTATAAGCTTTTATTAAAAAAAATAAAGAAAACTTTTGAAGTAAAAACGGTTATACTTTTTAGTTATTTTACGTCCTTTTTTTTTCCCCCAAAATTTAATAAAAGCTTATTATTATTATTTTGATTTGTTTTTAAATTTAATAAAATATATATTATTTTTTTTCACGGAATGATTCGTACGTATTTTTTTTTCGACCACGACAAAAACGAGCTTTCCATTTAAAATTTCCTTTTTTATTAGTGCCACGACAAAATTAATCTAACCATTTTTGGTTAAAAACGTATTTGTGTTGTCGGGTCGTCAATTATATCGTTAAAAAAATAAAAAATGACTGCTTTTGAAAAAATGGGTGTTATGCCCGAAATAGCTAAAGCCGTCAATGATATGGAATGGACTTTACCGACGGATGTTCAAGCAGAAGCCATACCACTTATTCTAGGTGGAGGAGATGTACTTATGGCAGCAGAAACCGGGAGTGGAAAAACTGGGGCATTTTGTCTTCCGATATTACAAATCGTACACGAAACATTATTGGATATATCTCAGGGTAAAACGTCGAAAATCTCAAATGTTAATACAAATACTCAAGGATCGAATAAATGGGGTCTTAGTTTTTTCGACAGGAGTTCAGCCATGGCTGTCACTCCCGATGGATTACGTTGTCAATCACGCGAAGCTCAAGAATGGCACGGATGTCGTGCTACAAAGGGTGTAAAAGGTAAAGGTCAATATTACTACGAAGCTACCGTTACGGATGAGGGTTTGTGCCGTGTCGGATGGGCCACCGGTCATTCGAGTTTAGATTTGGGTACCGATAAATATGGCTTCGGATTTGGTGGTACCGGTAAAAAATCAAATTCAAGACAATTTGATAATTACGGAGAACCTTTTGGAATGCACGACGTCATTGGTTGTTATTTAAATTTAGACGACATGGAAATAAAATTTTCGAAAAATGGCAAAGATTTAGGTGTGGCATTTAGAGTGCCAGGAAATTTAAAAGATGCCGTTTTTTTTCCTGCGGTGGTTTTAAAAAATGCCGAAATGTCATTTAATTTCGGTGATAGTAATTTCAAATATCCTCCTTCCGGCAATTATGTAGCCGTATCGAAAGCACCTGAAAATTGCATTTCCAACAACACAAACGGAGTTTCGAGTGGGCCTCCCTCTGGTGGGGTAACGAAAAAAGTCAACAACGCACCACAAGCAATAATTATCGAACCTTCTAGAGAACTTGCCGAACAAACTTATAATCAACTTGGAAAATTTAAAACTCATTTACCATCCCCGATATCGACTCTACTCGTAGTCGGTGGAGTACCCGTCAAAGATCAAATATCAGCATTGAATTCCGGAGTCGACATTGTTTGCGGTACTCCGGGTAGATTAGAAGAATTAATATCAACAGGTCATTTATCACTTACCCAATGTAGATTTTTCGTTTTAGACGAAGCTGACGGTTTACTAAAGCAGGGTTACTCCCAACTCATAGACAGAGTCCACAAGCAAATTCCAAAAATAACATCCGACGGTCGTAGATTACAAATGATCGTTTGTTCGGCAACTCTCCACGACTTCGAAGTTAAAAAAATGGCTGATAAATTAATGCATTTTCCAACATGGGTCGATTTGAAGGGCGAAGATGCCGTACCTGAAACTGTACATCACGTTGTCGTAATGATCGACCCTCAAAAAGATAGATCTTGGGAAACTCTCAGGTATCACATTCAAACGGATGGCGTTCACGCAAACGACAACGTAAGACCGAAAAACAACACGCCGGAAACACTTTCCGAAGCCGTTAAAATGCTAAAGGGTGAATATTGCGTGAGAGCAATCAACGAACACAAAATGGATCGAGCCATCATATTTTGCAGAACGAAACTCGATTGCGGTAATTTGGAAAGGTATTTCAATCAATTGGGTAAAGGACCCAGAAATCCTCAGAATCCGTATTCTTGCGTTTGCCTTCACGGGGATAGAAAACCAAACGAAAGAAAAGCAAATTTGGAAAAATTCAAAAACAAAGAAGTTAAATTTCTCATTTGCACGGATGTTGCTGCGAGAGGTTTGGACGTGTCAGGACTTCCGTTCATGATAAACGTGACACTTCCCGATGAGAAAAGTAATTACGTGCACAGGATAGGTCGAGTAGGAAGAGCCGAAAGAATGGGTTTGGCCATATCCCTAGTGAGTTCTGTGCCGGAAAAAGTCTGGTACCACGGTCAGTGGTGTCCTTCGAGAGGACAAAATTGTTTCAACACGAATCTCACGGACGTGAAAGGTTGTTGCATTTGGTACAACGAACCCAGATATTTAGCGGAAATAGAAGATCATTTAAACGTAACGATACAACAAGTCGAACCGGATATTAAAGTACCCGTTAACGAATTCGACGGTAAAGTCGTATACGGACAAAAACGTACTCAAACCGGTACGAATTATCAAAATCACGTCGCTCAAATGGCTCCCGCCGTAAAAGATTTAACATCTTTAGAAAGTAAAGCGCAACTCATATACATACAAAGACATTTTAATAAAAAAATTGCTTGAATCTCGCACCGCCGCCATCTTTTCTCCTGCTCCTCCTCTTTCTCCTCCTCCTCCTTCTTCTACCCCACGCCCCCGTACGCCATATTTCTTTTTTAATGACATCACGGAAATTTTTTTTTTTCCTTTTACTTTTTCCCGTTCGATTTCCTTTTTCCTTTGAATTTCCAACCTGTAAACGCTCTCACGCACTCGTACTAATTAATTATTATTATTATTATTATTATTATTAATCGAAATGTTATAAATGTAATAAGAAAAATAATTTCTTAACGCCAATCAATATACATATATATATATTTATTTATTTATCAATATCACTTATCGTTGTTATTATTATTATTATTATTATTATTATTATTATTTTCAATTTCCTTTTATCCGTTTACTTATCATCATCATCATCATCATCATCATCATTATTATTATTAATTATTATCATTTTTGATTTTTTTATTAAACTACATTAAAGCGAATATGTCAATACAAAATAAGTTATTTCTATTACCACCATTACGTCATCATCATCGTCGTGCACATTATTATTACTGTTATTATTATGGCGTATGTCGTTATTAATTTTTTTTCGCGGGGGCGGGGGGGGGTTATCCCTTCGGAATCAATACCCAACAACCTTTATGTAATTCGAATGTGTAAGTGAGAACCTTAAACCTTAAACCTTTATAAAAAAAAAATTGTAAAATTTTTCACCTCATCAACTTTCCCAAAGTGCAAAAAATAAAAACGAACCAAAATGCCGCCACTATCATCATCATCATCATCATCATCATCATCACAACCGTAATTATTATTACTATTGTTATTAAAACTATAACCGAAATTTCCTTTAAAAAAATTTGATGACTACTTAAATTCAAAATATCCGTTTTGTTAATTGATCGCGTTAATTAATTAATTAATTAATATTAAGATTAAAATTTATATAACAATTATTTAGGCAATTTTATTTTTATATATATATATATACATGCATACTCTGTGTGTGTGAATGTGTGAATGAATGCGTGTGAATGTGCGTGCGAGTGCACACGCAAAACGTATACAAAAAAAAAAAAAACATTTTTTTTTTTGCATATAATAAGAACAAAATTTAAATAATAATAATAATAATAATAATAATAATGATTCGTTTTTTTTTTTTTTAAAGAATTGCGGATTGAATGTAAATGTAATGTTTTTTTTTTTTTTAATAATAATAATAATATTCTTAGTACTGATAAATACTGTAGTAATAAGAGATTTGAGATCATCAACTGTGAGAGTGTGTATATATATATATATGATAATATTATATAACTTAATTTAATTAGCATCAGTCATGATTGTTTACATGATGTTAATTTGCTTACGTTTACACATGGCATCGGTCTCCATTTGGCTTTGTGTTTTTTCTCTTCACCTATTGAACTATTTATCGACGTGTTCATAACGTCTTGCTCGACGACGTATTCAGTCTCTGAAATTATTATAATCATCATTATTATTTTCTTAATAAACAATTATGATTATCATCCTTATTATTATTATTATTATTATTCATTTTCCTTTACCATATGGCGAATTTTCACGAGGAGAATTATTATTTCCCTCATCATTACAATAATGTAATTCCATCAGGTACTGAAGAGTTGTCATTGAATGTTTTTCATCACCTTTCGAAGATGGTATTGGTACATATTCTAAACTGTTTGGTGGTTTGCATATGACCCAACTTGAATATAAAATAGGTTAGACACACACACACACACACACACACTCACATCGAGACTCAAATCAAATCAAATTAAATTAATCGACTACCTGTGATTTTTAACTTGTTGCAATGAAAATCTCAAATCTGGATCCTTGTGCAACATTCCTTTAAGCAATGAGCAAATATTTCCCTCTAATTCATCCGGAATTGTAAAATCTCCCTTTCCAATGTTTTCAAATAATTTATATATGTTATCACCTTCGAATGGATATTTCCCAGTTGTTATGTTGTATCTAAATTTAAATTATAATCAATTGTAATAATAATAATAATAATAAAATTATTAATAAGAATTTATTTTATGTTGATAAGTTCTTACAGTGTGACACCGCTGCTCCAAATATCAACTTTAAAACCGGAAAATTTTATGGCACCATTTGCAATTTCAGGAGGTTGAAACGATGGAGTACCTTGACCAGTGTAACAAGTATCATCTTCAGCAAATATATCAAGAGCCTGAAATTGATAAAAATTTTCATGTGAAAAATATTTAAAATAAAAAGAAAAAAAAAAAAAATTTTTTAATAAAAAATTACCTCTGCGACTCCGAAATCTGATATTTTAAGCGTACCATCGAGTGATAAAAGTAAATTTCCAGGTTTAATATCCTTATGAATGATTCCTTTACTGTGTAGATATATGAGACCATCGATGAGTTGACAAAAATAATTATGAGCTTGCCATATAGGCAATTTTTTAGATGCTGTACTTTCTAATAAACCTTGTAATCCTCCTACACAATGTTCCATAATTATGTACATTTTTTGTTTTTCATCATTATACAAAACTTCTAATAATTTAATTACATGCACATTGTCTAAACCTTTTTGCAATTGTATTTCTCTAAAAATAATCATTTTCATATACATGTTATGTAATTATTAATAAATAAACATTTTATTTCATTATTGATTTTCTTTTTCGAAACATTCGACAATAAATTTTATAAGCTTAATAACATTCGATATGAAATGTATGGTTTTCTAATTACAAAAAAGAAACTTCGATTGTGACTTACTCGACACAAATAATAATAATATTAATTAGAATGAAATTATTAAGTTTGAATAAAAACAAACAAATTAACAAACCTTTGAACATTTTGTTCTCCATTCATTATTTTTCTTAACCTTTTTTTTTTTAATATTTTAACAGCTCTTCTACAAAGTGTTTCTGAATCTAAAACTTCTTTAACTTTACCATAACTTCCTTCGCCTAATAAATCACCCATAACGTATTTGCCCAACATTTTACATTTTTTCTTCTTCTGATAAATAACCTGATCGGAATCGACTTTGTGAAAAAATGGTTGTAAATCATTATCATCATCGTTTATCCATGTTGTTTTTTCCGTATCCTCTAAAACTTGTGATATAAATTCTTCATCGTTAATATAATCGTTATCAATATAATTGCTGTCCATTTTGAAACAACCATATATATTATTAATATGCAATAATAATAATTTTTTTTTTCTAAATTTATTTTTAAATATGTGTGTGTAGTTTATACGAATAAATATTTCAAACGTTTGAAATATATTATTAATAAGTTTATTATTATTATTATTATTATTATTATTTAATTTTACACAAAATGTAATTAAATCACTTATATTAACGGCTATTATAATACAAACAAAAAAAAAAAAAAAGTAAAATAAAATGAAAATAAAAAAAAAAAAGAGAAAGAAATTTCACTTATGTTCCCGGCCTTTAACATCCATATTAATAAATACAAAAAAAAAAAAAAAATTAATTTGTCTTCTGCTACGAAACGAAATGAAAAAAAGAAACATGTTCGAAATTTCAACGGTTTTTATATATTCAAATTTTTAAAACGTTTTTCATTCTTTTTTTTTTATTTTTCGATTAATAATAAATGATTTGTATGTTTTTAATTTATTAATAGAGTTAATTAATTAATAAATTAATAAGTTTTAAATAAAATAACGTTTTAAAATTGAAATTTTTGTTTAAAAATCCATCAACGGCCATTATTATCATATTCCATATTTATAATCCATGTAAATCAATGAATGGATTTCATTTTTTTTTTTTTTTGTTTAAATTTTATTAATTTTTAACATCGATTAATGATTGTTTTGTATATAATAATGATGATTTCACTGTTATCAATTAAGTTTCTAGAAAAAAACATAAATTATCAACTGATAAAAAAAAATTGATGTAATGAATTATGATAATGATAGTAAGCATGACACAATAAATATAAAATCCCAATAATAATAATAATAATAATGAATATGTTGTAGTGTAATGGGAAACAAATGTAATAAAAAAAGGAAAAAAAAAGACAAAAAAGAAAATAGAAAAAAGAGAAAGAAAAAGAAACACATGAGAAAGAAAAAAAAAAATTGTTAAAAAAAAAAATTTTTTTTATTTAAAAAAATGTTTTTTTTTTTTTTTTTTTACTTTTTCCTTTTTTCTTTTTGTTTTAAAATATTTTTGATATAATAATAATAATAATAATATACATATTAAAGACATCACATATAAAATATTAGAGACATTTTTAATTATACAGTATAGTAAAATTATTTTGCTTTTTTTTTTTTTGAAATATTTTTTTTACCTTTTTTTACCTTTTTTTTTTTTGCTTACTGACAAAACGTTTTCTGCATTTTTGGCACAAAATAAACATTTTTTTGTTTGTTTGTTAAAAGAAAACAAAAATTAAGAGATAATTAACGGAAAATTAAAATTGAGAATTACCAAACAAAAAAACATAAAATTCAAATTTCAATTATGAATTCTTTTTTTTTTAAAAACTAATAAAATTATACATATATCATGTTTTATAATAAAATACATTTTGTTTTATTTAAATAAAATAACTTTTTCATTTTAAAAAAAAACATTTACACCACTCGGAATCATTTAAAATAAAAAAAAAAAACGTTTCAAAATGAATAAAATAAAAAAATGGACGACGCATCATCACAAATAAAAATAACCGTTTCTTTTATTATGACGTCACACAATCGTAGAGTACCAATATCGAAAAAAAAAAAAAAATTTTGTCGTCGTCGATACGAATTGTTTTGTTTTTACAAAGTTTCGACAATTTTCCCCCAAAATGATAAGCAGAAAACATTTTTATACTTTTTTCATTTATTCATATTT
The DNA here is from genome assembly GCF_000006295.1 of Pediculus humanus corporis. Lineage (NCBI taxonomy): Eukaryota > Metazoa > Arthropoda > Insecta > Psocodea > Pediculidae > Pediculus > Pediculus humanus. The sequence continues at coordinate 183,899 of NW_002987875.1, read as the reverse complement.
TCATATAAATATGAATTTCAATTTTTTTTTTAATTTCACGACAAAAAAAGCAAAAAATTAATTATTATTAATTAATTAATTAATTAATTACAATTAATTTAATCGATAACAATAAATTTTTATTATTATGAAAAAAAAGCGTTTTTAGAGCGACTACGAATAATTAATTAATTTTTTTATTTAAATAAAAACAAAAAAAAAAAAAAAACCAATTTCACATTTAAGTTAAAAACCAAATCAAAATGAAAATTACATCAATAATAATAATAATAATAATAATAATAATAAAAGACCATTTTTTATTAAAAATCATTTTTATTTTTATTTATTTATAATTATATTTATTTATTTATTTATATATATTTATAATAATTTTATTTGAAAATAAAATAAAAAAAATTTTATTTTTATTGCTTTCATATCATCGTCGTAATTTAATAATAAACGGAAGAGGGGGAGGGGAAAGAAATTTTTCTAAATTATTATCATTATCATTATTATTTAATTGGGTTTTAAACAAATGAAAAAAAAGGGGGGGGGGAAAGAAATGACTAAAATAAAATAACTGAAAAATTTTAAAAATTGTAGGGAGGGAGGATGGAGATGGTGAAGAGGATGAAAAAGGAGGAATTTATTTAAATTCTCTATGACTATTAATAATAATAATAATAATGAACGTTAAACTCCATTTTCTCTCTCTTTCTCACCCTCTCTCTCTCTCTCTCTTTAACTCACACATTTTAATAATTTTTTTTTTTTTTTTTATAATAAAATAAGTAAAAATATTTAAAATTTTCTTTTTTTGTTTTATTTAAATAAAAAAAATAAAAATTGAGGAGGACATTAAGTACACAAACACGAATTATTATTATTATTATCACTACTTATTTGCTGTTCATTTAAGAGAATACAAAACGAAAAAAAATCAGGTTCGTACAACAACAAACAGGTCACTTTTACATTTTTTTTGTGTCATTTTTTTTTTTTTTTATATTTTAAAAATATAAAATTTTATTATTATTATTATTATTATTATTATTATTATTATTATTATTATTATTATTATTATTATTATTATCATTATTATTATTTATAAGTTATGATAATAATATTAATAAGCATTTTATTTTGCGACCGTTTTAAAATATCAAAAATATTTTTTTTTAAAATAATTATTATTATTATTATTGTTACTTTTACAAAAATGTTTTTTTTTTTTTTTTTTTTTTTTGCTTTTCGGTTTTGGGTCAATGACATTTTCACTCTTTTTATTATCATTTTATCAGTATTACGTCATCCGGGAAGAGAAAAACAGAAAGAAAAAACTCGTAAGTAAATTATTATTTAATTTTTTCCATCGCGAATCATCCCCTTTTTTCCCCCTCCCCTTTTCCCTTTTCGATTCTCTATGATTTTATCGATTCGATGAAAAATTTAATCTTCGTTTCCGGTTTTGTGAATTTAAAAAAAAAAACCGCGCGCGAACGTGGTATGAATGAAATCAAAATTTTTTATTTTTTTTATTTTTTGGACGGAAGATTTTTTTTTTTTTTCCTTTTTCTTCTTTTTTTTTTTAGTGAAAAATGTCAATGACGTCATTGCCAACGTCACAACGAAGTTTTCCGTAGCCGATCGATCGATGCAATCCCCCCCTTCCAAAATTAATTTAATAAAAAAAAAAAAAAAAAAAATGTGGGGGGGGTGTGCACCTTTTTCCCTCGATGTTTCCGCGTTTTCCACACTTTCACTTCCGTTTCCGCTTTTTTTTTTTTTTTAAATTTTTCATATCGTAAATTTTAAACTCGTTGGACGTTCGCAAAAAAAAAAAAAAAAAAAATCGACAAAAAAATTGACCGGAATGCATTTAAAATCACTGTCGTTTCGTTTGTTTGTTTGTTTTGTTTGTTTTATGTTTTATGTTTTTTTCAAGCAGAACACAACACAATCATTTTGAGATCCGTTTTTTAATTAATTTTTTCCTTACAGCAGCAGAATTTAACGTTTTTAATATTTTTTTATTCGAATTTCACTCCTTCATCTTCTTCTTTTTTTTCTTCTGCTTCTTCGAGTTGATGATGATGATGATGATGATGGTAAACAATTTAACGGAAAAATATTATGTATATATAAATTGAAAAGCGAACGAAATAATAATAATAATAATAATAAAAACTAATCTATTCGTTAAAAGTTTATAATTTCTTATTTATAAAGCAAATGAAAACCGTTATATTTACAAAATTCGATTATAATAAAATATGATGGAATTTTATTGTTTGTTGTTGCGTTTTTTTTTTTTTTTTTTTAAACAAACACAAACACACGCACACACGCACGCACACACTGAATTATTTCACATTTCGATGTTGGCAGTGTCGTCAGTCACTTGAAGTCACTTTTTTTTTTTTTTTTTTTTTTTATTATTATTTGAATTCTGCTGCTCGAAAAATGATGGTAAACTCATCAACTCGAAATCGGCGTCACCCGAAAAAAAAATTCTCGTTTGTTTTGTTTGTTTGTTTCGTTTGTTCGTTTGTTTTTTAAACTAAAAATCCTTCGCTTAAATTCGCGCTTATTTGAGCTCTTAATACTTGAACGCTGTTCATTATTTTTTTCTGATGACCGACGAGTGTTATGCCGAGCGCCGTCAATTCTTTAACCGTCAACCTGCAAACGTCATCCATTGTCGTGATTTCCGCTTGAGCAAAATTTTCCAAGTACCTTGCCATTTTTATCGATGTTAACCATTCGTCGACGGAGGAAAGCGTCGTCAAATCGGGAGCATCCGGTGCCAAAGGATTCATCGTCCTGGATAGACAAAAAAAAAAAAAAAAAAAAAAAATTAAATGAATAAGAAACGCTCGAGTCGTCTTCTTTTCTTTTTCTTGCGTGTGATGATGGCGTCCAACGACCCCGTCGGACGATTCCGTTTTACCTGTTCTGTGAAATTTTCCTAAGCGTGTCCGGACATCGTATTAATTTGTCCAAAGTGTTGACTATGCTCGCAAAAGTCGGTCTGTGAGTTCTTTCCTTTTGCCAACTGTCCAACATGAGTTGATAAATGGCTTCGGGACAATCCATAGGTTCGGGCAACCTTTTAAAACACACACACATATTTAATTCAATAATAATAATAATAATAATAATAAAAGAAAACCGTTAACGATGGTTTCACTCACCTGTAGCCCTTTTCTATACTTTTGATAACGTCTTGATTCGACCAGTTCCAATAGGGTCTCTCGCCGTAGGACATGACTTCCCAACATACTATACCAAACGACCAAACATCGCTTGCGGATGTGAATTTTCTGAATGCTATTGCTTCCGGCGCAGTCCATCGCACGGGAATTTTACCTCCCTTTTGAAAGAAAAAAAAAAGGGGATAAATTATTCAACTGTCACGTGGGAATCTACCCCCCCTCCCCATCGCAACCGCTTTCTCTTACCCTCGTCGTGTAGGCTCCCTCCGTCGTTGATTCTATTTCTCGACTTAAACCGAAATCGGCTATCTTACAAACTAATGTCGAATTAACTAAAACGTTTCTAGCGGCTAAATCCCTGTGTACATAATTCATTTCCGAGAGATACTGCATGCCCGAAGCGATGCCGCGAAGCATGCCTACCAATTGTAAAACTTGAAATTTTCCATCGTTCGCCTGACCAAAAAAAAAAATTCATTCTTTTTTAGTAAACTCTCGAAAAGAGGGAAAGTAAAAAGCGGAAATAGTCGATAGCATTACCCTTAGAAACGTGTCGAGGCTTCCGTTTTCCATGTATTCGGTTATTATCATGACCGGATTTGATTTCGTCACGACGCCCTGTAGGAATATGACGTTCGGATGTTCGAATTGTCCCATTATGGACGCCTCCGTAAGAAAATCATTTCTCGCTTTATCCGAACTTCCGGGTTTTAATGTTTTTATCGCTACGTCTATTTCCGATCTGCCATCGGGTGGAAGTTTTAATTTTCCGCGACACACGTCCCCGAATTCTCCTCCGCCTAAAAAAAAAAAAAACCATCACAGTGACAAGAACTTTTACCAAGAAAAGCAGAGAGAGAGAGAGAGAGAGAGAGAGAGAAAAGGAAAAAATGGCGACTCACCAATTATTGCTTCTATCGTTATACAACCCGCATCGATTTCTCTCGCAAATTCTCGAACGGCTTGATTTGGATCCTCGTAAGTGTGTGGATCGATATAAGTTCTCGAACTACTTCCGAATTGCGTCACCAATGGAGTCGTCACTGTTTTTATAGAAAAATGAAACGAATTTAAAAACTCAGAAAAAAATGGAAAAAAAATTAATAATAATAATAATAAAACATAACATGCGGGTTTTGTTTGTACAACACTTACTTCCGTTTGTATGCGTCGTCACGATCGGATCTAAATTGCATCGAACTAAAATTAAAAAAAGAGAAAAAAAAAAAAAAAAAAACGATGACAACAAAATTATAAAATTAAAATAAAATAAAATAAAAAATAAAATAAATAAATAAAAATCCACGACAACAAACAATGACAAACAACGACAAACGGCTTAAAAAAAAAAAAAAATTGAAAACAAAAACAAAAAAAGCAATTTCACTACAAAACCATGTCGGACGTTTATTAAAAACAAACGTTAAAAGAAAGAGAAAAAGAAACAATCAACAAACGACAGCAATTTGGAAAACAATTTTTTTCTCTTTTTAAATCATCAACAATTCACGTCAAAATAAAAAAAGGCAAAAAGAAAAACAAACAAACACGAACGCGAGCAAACCGGAAATGGATCGTTTAAAACTTACTGTATGTCATCACTATTCCTTAATCATGATGTAAACATTTTGGGTTTTTTTTTCCAACGACGTTTTCGAATGTTGGCGACAGCGTGAGAAAGACATACAGAGAGTGAGAGAGTGAGAGAGAGAGAGAAAAAAAAAGGGAATCAAATTAAATTACGTATGATAAACCGCAACAACAAAAAAATTTGAAAAATGGCGAACGACGGAAAAAAAATAAATTCCAAAGATTTGTTTGTTTGTTTGTTTGTTTGTTGATAAAAACTGACCTTCTCTATTCCTGTATTCCAACGTATCACAGTCGCTCGGTTGTTTTTTATTACATTCGTCGGATCCTCTGCTTCGAAGGAACAAAACCGTCATTATTATTATTATGACGAGTAAAACAACGACGGCAACCGTCGCTCCGGCAATTATTCTCACTTGAATGTTATCATCTTCTCCCACGTAATCTAATAACATAAACAAAGTAGAAGGAAGGGGGAGGGGGAAAATTAAAAACGGTTAATTATTTCGCACTTGATATTTCAAGCAAACAAACAAACAAACGGAAAAATCCGCAATACTCACGTAAAACCTGACGGGTTGTTTGAAAAACAATCGGACTGAAATCTCCCCAACCTCTGTTTGTTTTCGCTCTCACTTGAAATCCATAATCCGTCCTTTGTTTTAAATCCGTGAGCGTTATCGTCGTGTCTTTAGTTAATTTCGTCGACGCGTTACCATTATCGTTACGAATGAAATAACGTACCTGAACCAAAAAAAAAAAAAAAAAAAAAAAAAAAAAAAAAAAAAAAAAAAAAAAAGGAAATTAATCATTATAAACGAGGAGCGTGACGGGTCGCGCGTTTTCGCGCCTTTTTTTGTTTTGTTTACCTCGTAATTTTCAACTTCGTCTGCGGCGTCGTTTGTCGTAGGCGGCGGTGCATCCCATGACAAAACAACTTCGGGGCTTTTCACCGAATTAACTGTAATAAAATAATTTCATTTTAATCTTAATTTAAAAAAAAAAAAAAAAATTAGAGTTCTTTTAAAATGTAATATTATCATACCTTTCAAATTGGCAACGTTGTAAACGACGCTCGCTTCCGTCGAAACAATTATTTCCGTAAATTGACTTTTTTCACCCACCAAATCGCTGACGCCATTTTCTGCATAAACTTGGAATTTATACGTCGTGACCGGATTCAAACCCGTCAGAGTAATTTTTGTGTCGTTGAAAAAATCCTTTAAAAAGACAAAAACAAAATCAAATAATTATCCACTTCGCGTTGTTTATCATAATAATAATAATAATAATAATAATAATAATATACGAATTAAACGTTCAAAAAGGAAAATTTTAAAAGATTTCCTTTTTTCCTTTTTTTTTTTTTAAAATAAAGTTTATTTAAATCAATTGAAATTAAATTAATGAAAAACATAAATTTATTCATTCATTTACTTTCATATTAAATAAAATAAAAGGAAGAAGAAAAAAAACAAACGAAACGAATTAATCGGAAAGGCAAAGGATCAAAGGTAAGGTAAAAAAAAAAAAAAAACTTTGTTTTCATTTGAAGTCAATCATTTGAACGGAATAAAAAAGGGGAAAAAAAAGGAAGAAAAAAAAAAGCAAGCGGATAATGACAAACTCGTTTGGAAAAAAGAAGAAAAAGAAGAAGGAAAAAAAAAAAGGAAATTTATCAAAGGAAAAGTTTTTTATTTTTTATTTTTTTAAATATATATATATATAAACTCCGAGTTATGAAAAGCTAAGGAAAAGGAAGCGGAGGAAAAGGAGGGGAAAGGATGGGTGGAGGGAAAAAAGGGAATAAAAAAAATTAAATTTAAATAAGTAAATAATAATAATAATAATTCAAAGGAATTCAAAACTGATAAATGAATTCCTTTGGTGCAAAAAAAAAAAAAAAAAAAAAAAACCTTTGACGTCGCAAGATTATAAAAAAAAAAAAAATATCAAAGGTTAAAAAAAAAAAAAAAAAAAATATTAAATTCGATCGTCAAACAAAGGAAATTAAAAAATACATAATTAAAGAATCAGAGTAAGAAAGATTAAAATAATAATAATAATAATAATAATAATAATAATGATAATAATAATAAGTCAAAGAGTTTAAATAAACTTAACCTTTATAATAAAAAATATTAAAAAAAAAAAAAAAAGCAGAAGAGAAAGGAAAGATTAACTCGAACGAACACAAAAAAAAAAAAAAAAAAAAAAAATGGAAAGAGAAATAAATACGTCGTCTGCAAAATAAAAAAAGAAGAGAAGCTGGGGGCGGGGCGTGGGAGGAAGAGGGGACGGAAAAGAAAAGAAAGAAAAAAAAAAAGGAAAAAAGTAAAAAACAACAACAAATAACGAAACATGAGTCCGACATGTTGTATACGGGGGGGGGGGGGAACGTTCAATTCCATCCGCGTCCATCACAAAAAATTTTCTTTTTTCTTTTTTTTTTTTTTTTAAATTTTTTTGGTATTTTTCCCGCCCCCCTCACAATTTTTTTCATTCGCGTTTTTCATTTCACGCATATTATTATTATTATTATTTTTTCACCACCGCCACCACCACCACCCCAAATTTTTCTTTAAAAAAAAAAAAAGAAAAATTCTTTTGAAATTTTTATTGATTTTATCAAACCGGAAAGGGGAGGAAAAGCGGGAAAAGGGAAAATTCCATAAAAAAAATTGGCCATGAATAAGTTTTAAATTTCCACCGATGGCCTTTTCCCCCTCCCTCCCACCATCTCTTCCTCCCTCTCTCTCTCTACACACACACACACACACACATTTCAAATTACCCTTCATATTTTTTTTTACTTTTTTTTACTTTTTTTTTTTTACAAAGTCATAAATTTTACATTATAAAGAAAGGAAAAAAAAAAGCAAAAGGGAAGGAAAAGAGAACAGGGGAGAGAGAGAATGAGAGAGAAAGTGAGTGAGTGAGAGAGAAAATTAAAGTGAGAGAGAAAAGGGACCGAATAAGAAAATTAAGGAAAACCTCACACAACAAACTTTTGAAAGCTTTTATCACGTTTCATGAAAATTTAAACATATCAAAACGTTTTTTATGACCGGCCCTATTAATGTTATGGCTCGTCAAAATTTTTCTTTTTTTCTTTTTTTTTTTTTTTATTATTATTTTCTCACCGAGTGTGATCGTTGTTACTCGCTCCACCCCCCTTCCTCCCCCTCCCTCTCCCTCAGTCCCCCCAGTTCCATTATTATTATTTTATCCGTAAAGTCCGCTCCTCTAAAACAAAAAAAAAAAAATAAAACCTCCCCTTGTAAAATTTTTCCCATTTTTTTTACGTAGCCTTTTACTACCACCACCACCACTCATTTCTCCCCCTTCCCGTACTCACCCTCATCACTTCTAAATGAAAAATTTACCCCCGGGGAGGTTCGGGAAAAACTAAACAGGAAGAAAAGAGAGAGAGAGAGAGAAAGAGAGAACCGTACAATTACAGATAAGAATTTTCCCGGTTTGAAAATCTGCCACCTTTGAAAATTGACACGAAATGCCGCCTTTTTTGTTTTGTGGAAAATAAAAAAAAAATTTCCCATACATTTCACTCCCCTCCCTTTCCCCCGTCCCCCAAAAAAAGAAAAGTTTCCCAAAAATTTTCCTTTTTGTTGTTGTTGTTGTTGATGATTCCCTTCCTCTTTTTTCCTGTTGACATTACTTCATTTTCTTTTCCTTTTTCTTTTTTGAAAACTCCGGTCATATAAGTTTTGATCGAAATTTTTTTTTATTAATAATAATAATAATAATAATAACTTTTTTTGTTGTCGGCTGTATAAAAACTTTATCTTCTCGTCATCAGAATCATGATCGTGTGTCGTCGTCGTCGTCGTCGTCGTCGCGTCGTCGTTTTTTCTTCCCTTATTTTATTTTATTCTATTATTTTTCTTTCTCTCTTTTTTCAATTTTTTTCCCGCGGGACCAATAGAAAAGTTTGCGTTGAGAAAAGTGCTTTCAAGAGACCGTGCGGAATAAGAAAAGAAAAGAAAAGAAATGAAAAAGATGGAGATGATGAGAAAAAAAAATGACGAAGTGAAAAGAAAGGGAGAAAGAGAGACAGAGACAGAGAAAGAGATAGAGATAGATAAGAGAGAGAGAGAGAGAGAAAGAGAGAGAGAGATGCCATGTGCCTGCCTTATGGATGAGTAGAAAAATAAAAAATGAAAAAGATGGCGAAGGTGAAAACGATTTAAAATTTAATTTCTTGAATTTTTATAATTTTCTTTTCTTCTTCTTCTTTTCCTTTTTACTTTCTCGAAACAATTTTCCGCCATTTTTTTTTTTTCGTAGGCAAGTAAAACAAAAACACTTACCGTGTTTGGAATGTAAGAAACGGAAACGCCGCAACCTTCGCACAAAACCCTGTAAACTGTATCGTTACGACCGCCACGTTGAGCGGGTGGATTCCAAGATATAATGACAGTTGACGGATCCACAAAATACGACGTGACGTTTTGCGGAGCTGAAGGAGGCTCTGCATCAAAAACAAACAAACAATTTTAATTAATGCCAACCGTCAACCGCTTGGAAACAAAAAAAAAAAAAAAAAAATCAATTGACGAGGAACATACGCGTGCAAGGCATGTCTTTGGGATCCTTTGCCGCTCTGTAGTATCCGCTGTTGCAACGACATTCTGAAAAACCGTAATCCGGTGCTTTGCTGTGTTCCGGACATCCCTGACATTTGTCATCGCCCGTCGAATGTTTATATTTACCAGGAGGGCAAACTGTTGGAGAACAAAAAAAAAAAAAAAATAAATAAATTTTTTTTTTTCCTCTCAAAAGAAAACACTAATAATAATAATGATGATGATAATTCAATTACGAAATCCTTCTACCACACGTGAGAGATTAGTTTAGGGGCGGTTAATTTAATTTTTCAACCCTTAAAAATTCGGGTTTTTAATATTCCATTAGTGGAAGATCATCAATGGAAATGACTCATTGCCATTTTCCGGCGGTCTGGGTTATGTAAAAAAAAAAAAAAAAAAAAAAAAAAAAAAAAAGACCCCCGAGTGTTACGGTTATGACCCTAAGCACGCCAGGAGCAGGCACTTCATCTTCTTCTCGGGAAAGTTTTCCTTTTACAAAATGGATGCTTACCGTTACACGTTTTCTTATTGAAATCCGGTTGATATCCGGGATTGCATTTGCATCCACCCGTCGGAAGATACCATTTTCCGTCTCCTTTGCACAGATACGTGGGTTTTCCAACTTCCTGAGCGTTTTCCACGCATTTTCCCATTGCTTGCTCTATAACCGTTACTTCTTTTCCCGTCGACGTGGCCGGAAAATGTGCGAAATTGATTGTCGTTTCCGGACACGTTATGTAATACACCTGAAATGATTTTTAAAAAAAAAAATTTTTTTAAACAAATTTTCCAATGTGAAACGATTTCGATAAAAGAAAATGGAAAAGGAAAAGAGAATAAAAATTAATTTGGCATTTCGACTGATATAAATGGCATTAAACGATGCCTTTTCTTTTCTTTTTTTTTTTCTCGATAAAAAGGTTTCATCAAAAGGTTGAAAATTTATTAAAATCCCTTTTCCCATTTTCTCATCAATTGATTATACGTATAAATATATATATATATTTAAATTTCCTTTCAGGTTAAAAGTGACATTTTTACCAAGGAAAGATAAATTAAACTTATTTTCTCATTTATCGTCTTCAAATATCATTCGATAAATCGATCTATCGAACGATTCATCGATTCGTCGAGAGATAATATTATTATTATTCATTCGTTCGTTCCACCTTTTCCGAGTTTAATTTTTTTTAACTTATATAATAGTTAAATCTTCCCCCCCCGCCGCCATCTTTTACAATTCGAATGACATTTCTTATAAAAAATCTTACTTTTTTTTTTCTTAAATTTCAAGTTGTATCACAAACACTCTTTTACATTTACTCGAAAGCAACAAACGCAAGGAACAAACGCAAGGAACAAACAAACAAACAAACAAACGACACAGACGCACACACACAAAATGTATATAAGGTAAATAAAATTTTAAATTTTCAAAACTTTCATCTCGTCGTCGGATATTTTGATGCGCTTTTTACTATCTAATTTTTTTTTTTCTTTTTGTTATAGAATAATTTCCCCGAATAGAAAAAAAAAAAAATAAACAACAAAAGAACAAAAACAAAAACGAAAAAATGAAAAAAGAAAAGAAAATTTTTTTATTTTTTTTTTTCAGTCCGGAAAAGGAAACGCAAAGAAGAAAAAGATCGAATAAAAAGGGAAAAACCGAACGGAAGTAAATAAAAAAAAAAAAAGAGAAAGAGAGAGAGAGAGAGAGAGAATTTTATTATTAAAGGAATGCAAAAGAACCACCACCCTCACCACCACCACCACCATCATCATCATTATTATTATTATTATTGTCACCGTCAGCGAATTTATAAAAGAAAAATTAAATTGCAAAAAAATAAAAATAAAATAAAAACAACGCGAGAAAGAAAATCCGTTCGCGTACATGATTAATTGAATAGTGAGAGAGAAAGAGAAAGTGGGAGAGAGAGAGAGAAAGAGAGAAAAAGTTGTTCGCTCATTTAAAATTTATGAAAATATCAATTATTAATTTTAATTTTAAATTTTCAATTTTCATTAAAAGGTTTTTCTTTAAGCCAATCAGTTTGGATTTCTAAATTCATCGGAGGAGGTAAAAAAGGAAAGAAAAAAAAATCTCTCTCTCTCTCTTTCATTCTATTTTAAAAACCGCCGGATGTTGAATCTTTTTTCATTTGAGTAATGAAACAAACATTATTTGAAACGAGAGAAACGAAAGAAAAAGATGAGTAGTAGTAGTAAGGCACGAAAAAAAGAAAATTAGAAATTATAAGAGAAAAATGGCGAAACGGAAGAAGGAGAAAGAAAAGAGAAAGAAAAAGAGAAAGAGAGAGAGAAAGAGAGATAAAAAAAGAAAAAACTTCTCCGAACCGAAACCGATGGATAAAATTTTATTACTTTTCCTTTTTTTTTTTTTGCTGGAGAAATTAAAAAAAAAAAAACCATGGAATCATCTGTGATTTAATTAAATGATTCGTTTTGTTCTAGAAATTTCTTTCCTCCACTTTTTTTTTTTTTTTTTACGAGAAATTTTTTTTAGAATTCGCCCCGAAAAAAAAAAAAAAAAAAAAAAAAAAACCCCATCGACGATTTTAATTTTGTTTAATTCATGCGTGTGATATCCATACGTGATGTGCAAAATACAAAAAAAAAAAAAAAAAAAAAAAACTTTCTAATTATCTAAGGTCAAAGGTCAATGATACGACGCGCACAAAATCCACGTAATGTTATTATTATCATTATGAGTAGTAATTAAAATTTAAAAAAAAAAAAAAATTTAACGAAAAGTGTACAACGGGGGAAAAAAAACCACAACAAAGTTTAAAATAAAAAAAAACCAGAAATGGATGTGTCGAGCGAGAGAGAGAGAGAGTAAGTGAAAGAGAGAAAAAGAGAGAGAGAGAGTAAGTGAAAGAGAGAAAAAGAGAGAGAGAGAGTAAGTGAAAGAGAGAAAAAGAGAGAGAGAGAGAGAAAAAAATTTCAAAAACCGAATTGGCAGGAATGAATAAAACCCTCAGGAGAGAAAATATGTTTGCAAAAGAAAATTTCACTCGTTCAATCATCCCCTTTCCCGCCTTCTCTCCCCTCCCCTCCCCTTCATCTCAAACATCTCCTGAGTCATTCAAATAACGAATTCAAAACGAATAGGAAAGAAAAAAAAGAAAGAAAGAAAAAAAGTCGGGATAGAAACGGAGTGAAGGAGAAAGAGAAAGAAAGAGAGAGAGAGAAAGAAAACCAATTTCACCGGAGAAAAAAAAATAATAATAATAATAATAATAATGATATTAACGTTAGAAAATTTGCAGAGGAAAGACTTACTTTTATGGCTAAAAGACTTATGCAAGCTCCTTGATCTCTGAATGCAAAATAAACTCCTTTCTTAGTCACTGGAACGCTTTTAACTTCCGTATTTATTAATATATCTGAATTTACGTTAAATCTCCCTTCGCCGGCTGCTATACGACCTGGAAAAAGAAACAAACAAAAAAAAAAACAAATTAAAATAACAATTTCTTCTGCTGTTCCTGCTGTTGCAGGTTTTTCCTTTCATTCAACACACACGCACACACGTGTCACAACCTGAACCTTTCTTCGTTCTTTCCTTCCTTCAAACAAACCGGAACGAAAGCACTTTAACCACCTTAAAACAACAACAACAACAACAACAAACAGTTGTTAACGACAAACGTATTTTTAAATTTTTTTTTTTTTTTTTATTTATACTTCACGCGGATCTCGTCCGTAACGTCCGCTTTTCCCATAATCTTAACAAAAAAAAAAAAAAAAAAAAAAAAAAAGAAAACCAGGTATTAAATCTACGTCTTAACAACCGGATACGTGATCAAAATGGCAAATCCCATTTAAAATTAATAATAATAATAATAGTAGTAGTAGTAGTTGTAAACCTGACAAAAGAATTTCATCCTCACCGTCATTTTTATTATTATTATTATTAATATCATTGTTTTTTTTTTATTTACTGCATTCGCTGTATATCCTTTGGTAAATAAATAAATAAACCGCCATTATTCATTTGAATGACGCATTTCCGGTGAATTACATATATAAAAAAAAAAAAAAATTCATCCCTTATTTTTTTTTCCTGACCCTTTTTATATTATTACTCCCGTCGTCGACCTGGAGCGAACGCGCGCACACCGCATCCCCCCTCATTTCGTTTCCATTTTGTTAAACTAGGAAAAGGGGAGGAGAGAGGAAAAGAGAGAATAAAAGAAAAAGAAAAAACTTTTAAGCCGATATTCGAATTCTTTCGAAACAAAGAAAGAAAGAGACGAGAAAAAAAGGCCGAAACAAAAATTCCGTATGTGCGTGTGTGTGCGTGTGCGTTATGCGACATTTGCACCGTCATCTCCAATCATTACGTAACGAAAAGGCGGGAGAGAAAAGAAGAAAAAGAAGAAGAAAAAGCTTTTCGAAAAAAAAAAAAAAAAATTAAAAAGGGTGGGAAAAAATTCTCACAAAATGACAAGTGTTATTGTTAAATTAATGATTGTTCGGATTTAATCGCGACCGCGACCCGCCCGCCATCTTTAATAAAACAAAATTACCAACATTACGTGAAAACATATAAGAAAAAAAAAAAAAAAAAAATCTCTCTCGGCCCGAATTAAAAACTTTTTCTCTTCCCCCCCCCCAAATAAAATTTAATAATAATAAAATAACTAAAGACGTCTGAAAATGGATGGAGAAAATCTGGAAAAGTCTAAAGAAAATTCTTATGAAAAAAAACAAAAAAAAATTGATATTTAGGCATTATTCCCTGAGGAATCAGGTGCAGACCGTCGGGACGCAAGCGTTGGAAAAAAATTAGTAATAATAATAATAATAAACATACGACTTTACAAGGCGGCGGTGAAATTTTCAATTATTTAATCACGTGATTCTTAAAAAAACAAAAGAAAAATCGAATAGACGCGTTTTGTTTTCCGTTTCGTTTCGTTTCCGTATGTGCGTGTAAGTGCGTACGTACGCACGCTTACGTTTTTCATTGAAAATTTTCCACTCGCCCTTTTCCCGTGTATAAGATCTTATATATTGTTAATCCCAAAAAACGTTGGTGGATTCATCATTCAAATCACGTCAGTCGTGTAGAAATTTCAACGTAAAAACTTTTAAATTTATTTTAAACCCTAAATTTTCTTCTTCTTTTTCTTTCCCCCCAATCCCCACTCCATTCACTTCACCCCCCACAATTTCCCTCATTTCCTCTCGTTTAAAACCAACCCCTCCCAAAAAAAAAAAAAAAAAAAAAAAAAAATTCCGACATGACAGAGAAACAAAAAAGAAAAAAAAAAAAAAAGAAAAAAAAAAAGAAATTTCCACGAATAAACCTTTCGAAAAAATTGAAGGATTAAGTTATGAGAAGAAGGAAAAAAATGGAGGAGGGGGTTAGGAGGGGGGCAGAAATAAAAAAATAATCGTATGAGAACAGGAGGAGGGGGATACAGGAAGAAAGAGGGGAAAAAAAAAAATTTTTTTTGAAATACGAAAAGGATGACTTCCACCGACACGATTCGACTTTTTTTTTTCTTTTGACACATTTTCATATATATATACATATTTTGTGTGATTTTCACGAATCTTTTCATTTTTCCTTCTCCCCCTTTCTCCCCCTTTCTCCCCTTTTTCTCTGTCACTCTCGCCCCCATTTATTTTCCCAACGTTTCATTCTTTCCGTACGTACGTAAAAAAAAAAAAAGTCACAATTTTCGAAATAACAAACAAATAATTCTTTGTCTTCTCTCTGCTTTTCATATTCAATTCAAACTCCCCCTACTTCCCTCCCACTACTCACACGCCCTCCCACCTCCCCCCCAAAAAAAAAAAAAAAAAAAAAGAAAAATGAGAAGAGAAGAAGAAAAGAAAAAAAAAAACATTTATATGCGATACCGACTACGATTTTATTTCTCACGTATAAAAAAAAAAAAAAGGTAGCGAGTAAATATATCATCAAAGTGAGAGAAATTTTCAAACGCGAATGAACCGGGAAAAGAGAGAGAAAGAGGAAGAGAGAGAGAGAGAAAAAGAAAAGAAAAAAATATATAGTGATAATAATAATAAAATGAATCTTTTTTTGAAGAAGAAAAAAAATGACGACGACGACGACGACAACAACAATAACGACGGCGTGCGTGCGTGAGTGCGTGAGTGCGCGACAACCTTCCAGTTTCTTTTTGATAAAAAGCAATAAACGAAAATTTAACTTTTTTTTTCCTTTCTTTTTACCCCCTCCCCCCTTCTCTCTCTCTCTTTCCCTTTTTCCCTTATTACGAAATTTCTTTTCACATATCTTACATTTACTCCAACCCCCAACCAAAGTCACGTAACATCGCCTTCATTAAGAGAGAAAAACCTCATCTAAATGCTTTGTATTCTTCTCCTTTTTCCTATCTTGACTACTTGCTCTTATTCGCTCTTTCTTTACACAAAGACGCACGCACGTACGCACCCACCAACGCATACACAAGCACGCGAAAAGAAAAACCTTAATAAATGAGAGTACACATTTACATTTTGATAATTCTCCATTGTTTTGTTGCCCTTTTTTTTCTCTCTCTCACAAATCTCATTCGAAATCTTCTTTTTTCTCCTCCTTCCCTCCCTCTTCCTTCCCCCCCCCCGCCGCACACGCACACCTACACGCACGCAATTCATTTTTCATTATCCCTTTCTTTTAAATTTTGTCACAATGAGATTTTGAAAATGATTTCCACATTTTCGAAATGTCGTCATAGAAAAAAAGAGAGAGAGAGAGAGGGAGAGAGGGAGGCGGGGGAGTATTAATTAATAATTACCCTTGTTCAAAATGAATATAAATTAAATTTTAAAACCTTTGCCTCCCCTCCCCCTCTCTCTCTCTCTCTCTCTCTCTCTCTCTCTTTCTCTCTCCAGTGCTCAACCGTTTTCCCTCACTTTCGCGATTTCGTCGGTTATAATTATACCACTAGAAGGAGAAAGGATTCGACTCACCTATGAGTTTATATTTGTCCGGTTCCCAAGGCAGTGGCTCCGGTTTAGCTCCATCGAATTCGTAATAAAGAAGACTAAACGTTTCCTTGCAACTGAGAGCATTTCCGGGGAACATCGAACAGTCTCTGATTGTAAATTTAATTTCTATGTAAATCCTATTGGCTGGACCTCTTTCTATGAAAGGCGTCGTCAGCCAGTTGTTGACCGAATTGTACGTCACGTCGCACACAACATGCGATCTCCAATTGATTCCTTTTTCGAAATTTGTAAAACTTTCTTCTATCCACTGAAACAATTAAAAAAAAAAAAAAAAACAAAAACAAAAATTAATTACTAATCGAATAAAGTACGTTCAGGTACACAGACGTAAGCACGTTACGCAAATCGCTCCTCCCCGTCCCCTCCCCACAAAACTCAATTTATTCTAAACGAAAATAATGACGAGGATGATGATGATGATGATGATAATAATAAAAAAAACCACCGCCGATCCATCAAAGTCCTTTTTCTACAGATAATCCTTTTCATTTCGTTCGACTACCCCCCACTTCAAACCACCCCACCCTACCCCCCTTCGTTCGTTCGTTTCATCATCCTTCCACCTTTTTCATCCATTTACCGCACACAAATCCAACATTTACATCCGTTCGAAATTAAAATGGAAAATAATTTATTTTCCTTTGATTAAAATGACCGTCACGGTCAACGTAAAATCCAATAAAAACAAAACAAAAAAAAGATGGAGAATAAAGAAAAAGGAAAAAAAGGAAAAAAAAGGTAAATTACAATCGTTAATTCCAACAACAACAACAACCACGTGACCGTTACGACAATTTAAATGTGAAAAATAAAATAAAACAAAATAAAATAAAATAAAAAATTTTTCAATAGGAAAAACCCGATTAGTGTGACAGTCACGTGACGGGAATGAAAGCAAATTTTTTTTTTTTTAATTAAAATGGATTTAACTTTAACCGAAATTTATAATTAACTTTATAACAACGACAACAAACAAACAAACAAACAAACATAAAAATTCCCATCGAATCGAAACGACAAATCCAGGAAGAGAAAATGAAGAAAAAAAAATTCATCGACGAATCGTAACAATAATAATAATATTAATAAGTCGATCATGCGTTGGTACATTTCGTACGTTCGAAAGGGTAAAAAGTCATAGAGTAAAAAAAATCAGTCGAGGTTGGTAGAACTGATATTTGTGTCAATTACGTCACACATAATCATTCCGTGAACGTTTTTTCACATCAAAACAGTAGCAGTAACCGTAAAAAAAAATTTTTAAAATTCAATTTCAAAGATTTTTTTTTTTTTTTTGGCATTACGAATTCAACATGATATAAATAATTAATTTTATACAGTTGATATAAATAATAATAATAATAATAATAATGATAATAAAACTTTTTCGAGTTATCCCCGGTAATAATAAAACAGTAAGAAATTAAATTGATTTACGACTCGAGCGAGTTAGAAAAAAAAAAAAAATTTTTTTTTTTTATTTTTATTATCATCGTCGCAACTATTATTATTATTATCATCATTATCATCATCGTCAACGAACTCAATCGTGAAAAAATTAATGAACTCAAATACTACGGAATTAGCGTGATACTCACAAAGGAGGCGGGGAGTGGCAGGGGGAAGGGAAAAAAAACGAAAATCAAAAATGGAAATTTTTTTGTGTTGGTTTTAAAAATTAATTAATTAATTATCTCATTCGAATTTTCAAAAAACTCAACCGGAAACAGATTCCAGACAACAACAACAACAACAACAAAAAAATCGTTAAAAATATCGATTCGGCCATTTTGAAAAAAAAAAAAAAAAAAAAACGAAAATTCCAGTTTCTTTTATTTTATTATTTTTATTTCATTTAAACTTGTTTTTTTTTTTTTTTTTTTTTTTGTTTCTTTCCTTCTTCCTTTCTTTCTTTTCCCCCTCGTTCTCATCATTTCAAACTTTTTTTTTCTCTTTCTCCCTTCATTCCATCTTTGTTTTATTGTTTTTTTTTTTTTTTTTTAGTACATAAATTTTTCATTTTATTATTTGTAATAATTTATAGCCCTTAAATTTATTTGGAGTAAAATAAAAAAAAAAAACTCAAAAGTGCCCAAAAAAAAAAAAAAAAAAACAACTAAAAAGCAGAAGAAAAAATGCTAATAATAATAATAATAATTTTATGACTCCCGCGCATTCCAAAAAAAAAAAAAAAAAAAAAATCTTTATTACTATCTTTCACGAAAACTCAAACTCTGACTGGATAATTGATTCTCTGCGATCGTGAGTCACGAATTGTCTCACGCATTCATTTCTTTTACTTTTCTGACTTTACTTATCACCACCACCACTACCACCCCCGTCCCCACTACTACCACTCCCCAACTGTCTTTTCCGTTTAAAAATGAAAAAAAAAAAGGAGGGAGAGAAAAGAAAAAAAATCGTACGTCAGAAAATGTGTCAGCAACGAGTAAGAAAAAATGAAGAAGAAAATGAAGAAGGAGGCGAAGCGGGGGGAGGGAAATAGAAAAAGAAAAGTAAATAATGAAAGAGAGAGAGAGAGAAAAAGAGAGAAAGAAATAATAAAAATAAAATTTGACGGAGTGTAAAATAATGAGAAGTCGCATCACGTTCAGGTGAAGAAAAAACTGAAAGTAGGAAGGAAAAATAAATAAATATATATATAAAATGAGAAAAGAAAAAGTGTAAACGAACCGAAGGCAGACAGGGAAAAGGGACGGGAGGGCGGGGAAGAAAATCTAAAGTAAGTAAAAGTTAGGGAGGGAAAAAAAAAAACAAGAAGACAAGGAAACGTATAATAAAATCGAAATGAGCGAGAGAGAGAGAAAGAAAGGGGGAGAAGAGGGGAGAGGAAGACAGGAAAAACCCTAGAAACGAACCCCCGTTCCTTTGGGACCAAAGGGCATCTAAAATCTTACCCGCTCAACGCCGAACACTTTTCACGGTTTCCTCTTTTTTTTTTTGTAGAAAAATGAAAAACTTTTGCGGTTTGTTTTACAAGAGGGGAGAGGGTAAGAAGAAAGGAAGAAAAAAAATTGGATGAAACAAAACCGACACCGACACCACCACCACCACCACCGCCATCACTTGAATATTTTTTACTGATGAAAGTCCGAAACAGAGGACGACACAGAGGAGGGAGCGAAGAGAAAAAATGAAAATGGAGTGAAAAACGAGCAAAAAGAGAGAGAAAGAGAGAGAGAGAACAACAGAACAAATGTGTGAGAGAAAGAGAGACAAAGAGAGACAATGAGAGAGAGAAAGAGAGAGAGAGAGATGGAATCGTGTCACGGACAATGAAAAAAAAAAAAAAAAATCCCCGCAAAAATAAGCCAACACGTTTCGACCGTTTTTTTTTTTTTATCCGCCAATTAAAATGTCATCGCGAAGGCGGTGGAAAAAAAAAATTTTTTTTTTTTTTCACAAAAAAAAAATGAAATAAAATTTTACCTGTGTACCTTTATTTTATTATTATTATCATTATTATTATCAAACCCTTTTCGTTTCCTCCCTTTTGTAATAATTTCTCTCATGAAAAATCGCCATTTGCAAATTTATTATTATTATTATTATCATCATCATCATTTTTCACTTTTTTTAATACAAAAAAAAAAAAAAAAATTTAAATAAATATTTAAAAATGTAAAAAAAAAAATGGGGGGAGAAAAAAAATTTTTTTTTTTTTCCTTCCCAGTTCATCCCTTTTCAGTTTCTCTCGGGAAACCGGAAATAAAATAAATAATAATAATGATGATAAATTAAAATACTCAAAAAGAGTTTGATTAAAATTAGAACGATTTTCTCTCCATTTTCTACTGTTGTTGTTGCTGTTGTTGGATTGCCTTTCGTCAAAATATATTTTTTCAACCCCTTTTTCCCCCGCCCCCCACAACCACCATCTCCCTTCTTTTTTTTCAAAAGGGGGTCACCGACGATATTAATCACGAAAAAAAAAAAAAAGAAAAAATTTATAAACGAATTTAAAAAAGAATATTTTACGATTTCGACCTAAAATGAAATGAAAAAGGAAAAAAGGAAAAATGACGGCGCGTTTTCTCCTCCTTCCCTCCCCTCTCCTCTCTCCATCCCCTTTCATTTCGCAAAAAAAAAAAAATTCAAAGCTCGAATCAAATCCTATTCAAAAAAAAAAAAAAAAGGAAAAAAAATGGCGCCAAACATTTATAGAATTTCCGGTTCAACGATTCATTTCCTTATTCTTATCCCCCCTCGTATTCATTTTTTTCTCCCCTCTCCCTTCTCCCTCCAACCCGATTATCGATTCGACGCCAATAAAATTTAAAAAAAAAAAAAAAAAAACGGAGCAATTGAAAAATTGTAACAAATTTAATTTCCGTTTTTTTTTTTTTTTTTTATTAAAAAAAAAAAAAAGTGATTTTTGTGCTAAAGGTCGACAGTGATAAATTTCGGCCATCATCGATTGTCGCACTTTTGCGAATTCAAAAGAAATAATAATAATAATAATAATAATAAAAATAAGAATAAAAATGATGACGACGACGACGACGATGTTGATTATAAAATTCGATTATTATTAATCTCCGCCTTCGTGTTAAAACGAGAGAGAGAGGGGGGAGGGGGAGGGAGGAAGAGAGAGAGAGAAACAGAGAGGGAGAGAGAGAGAGAGAGAGAGAGAGAGAGAGAGAGAGAGAGAGAGAGAAAGAGAGAGAGATAGGAAAAAAGAACCGACGACGACGACGACGACGACAACAGCAATTCTTATCGTAATTTTTAAATTTTCTTTTTCCATTTTTCCATTTTTTATTTTTTATTTTTCACTCCGCCATTTTCGCACAGCTTTCTCGATCGGGAAAATTTTTCGTTTTTTTTCCCTTAACCTTAATATTAAAGACACGATCGTTTCGTCGCACCATTATAATAATAATAAAGAGAAAAAAAGGGGAGGATCTCTCATTAGATATATATATATATATAAATAATTCGTTTTGTACTCATTCATACTAATTTCACATCAGCATTTTCTCCAACATTTCCCCTCACCTTCCCCCACCACCCCCTACCACGCTTTTTTTCGAAATAAAAAACAAAATTAAAACAACAACAACAACAACATAATTTTCACTCGTAAAAAAAAAAAAAAAAAAAAAAAATTGATTGGAAAAAAAATAAAATTTTAATTATCAGAAACAACAAATCGAAAATGTTTTTTTTTTTTTTTTTTTTTTTTTTTTATTACCCTCGTAGTAGTAGTCATCATCATCATCATCACCATAATAATAATAATAATAATAATTACTATTATTTTTTGTAGAATTTTGAAACGAATCGAACGAGTTTAGGGAACAATTAAAAATTGGGAAAAAAATTATAAAAAAAAATCTAATTCATATGAATATAATATAAAGTTGGTAAAACTGAATCTGTCGGGAGGACAAATGATTAAACAGCAACAACGACAAACACAACAACAACAACAACAACAACAACAACACCTTAATTACGTTATTTGAATTTTTTTTGTTGGTCTAACGACAAATTCGACCGTGGAAAATTAAGTTACGAAAAAATTTTTTTTTTTTTTTAAAGCCGTAAAAATTAAATTACTCGAAAAAAAAAAAATTTTTTTTTTTTTTTTTAAAAAAAAGTTAATTTCCGGTCTTTTTAATAGTGATCGATAATTTTTTTTTTTTAAACAAAATAATACGTAAAATGCATTAAATTTTTTTTTTTTAATTTCGAGCAATTATTATTAACATTGTTCTCTAAAAAAAAAAAAATTAAAAAACTTTTAATTTTTTTTTTTTTTTTTTGGCTCGACAAAATGGTTCTACGTCACGCTCCATATAAAACTCCAGCCGTCGTCGTAAAAAAAAAAAAAAAAAAAAATTACGAATAATTTAAAATGAAATAAAATGAAAAAAAAAAAAAAAAAACAATTTTCCGATTTGCAGAAAAATGATTCACTCTAATTTTCCCCTTTTTTTGCTTTTTTTAGTGCTTTCACCTTCGCCGACGCCATTGCCCCCTTTCCCCCCACCACCACCACCACCCTTTCGAATAATAAAATGAAATGAAATGAAATCGTTATTTTTTCTTTTGATTATTTAACGGTTTAAAAAAGAAAGAAAAAAAATAATAATAATAATAATTGAATGTTTCGACGAGAAAACAAACAAACAATAACAACAACAAACGGAAAATCGATCAGAAGTGAAGGGCATTAACAAAAAAAGAACCCGAACGGAAAATTCATAAACCTTAATAAAAATTCTTACACAACAACCCTCGTTTAAAAAAACACGATTAAAAAGAGAGAAAGAGAGAGAGCGAGAGAAAGAAAGAGAGAGAGAGAGAGAAGGAAAGAAAGAAAAGAAAAAATGAAAGATGGAAAAGTTGATGGAAAAGAATAAAATGA
>NW_002987875.1:159828-161068 GCF_000006295.1 Pediculus humanus corporis | reverse complement strand
CAATTATTTTCTCTTTCTTTCTTTCTCTTCTCATTTTCATTTACTTTTTTTTGTGTCCTCCCGTCGTTATACCTTCCCAAACGGTTCTTCCATCTTTGTCCACCCGAGGGTAAATCATTCTTATACACACACACACACACGAAACAAATTAAAAAAATTTTCAAAAGGTAGTAGTAAATCACTCTATAAAAAAATCTTTTTGAGTGATAATATAACGTGCGTACACAAATACATAAAATAAACGTACGAAGGAAACCACAAAAAAAAAAAAAAAAATAATCCGAGAGAGAGAAAAAGAAAAAGAAAGAAAAGAAAACTTTTTTAGAAAACCTTTTGAAAATATTAATAATAATAATAATCTACGTCTCCAGGCTGTCGATAAAAAATTTAAAAATTTTATTTATTTTTCTTCTTCTTTTAAAGAAAAAATTAAGATTTTCTTCCTTTTTTTCTTCCTCCCTTTTTTTCCTTTTTTCCTTTTTCCTTTTTTTCCTTTTTAATTGAAATTTTGGCCTTTGAGGTGTGTTGTTTCTTTAGTGAACGTTTCACAACCTTTTAAAAACAAACTTTTAACCCTCCCCTTCTTCCCCCTTTCTCCCCCAAAAAAACAAAAATATCACGCGCTTTTGATTGTTTTCGAGTTTCTCTTTTTTTTTCGTACTTATTATATCGACATTTTTTAATAATAAAAAAAAGAGAGAGAGAGAAATAGAAATAGTAAAATAGAGAGAGAGAAATAGAAATAGTAAAATAGAGAGAGAGAGAGAGAGAGAAATAGAGAAAGAGAGAGAGAGAGGTGACGACGACAATAATAAAACAACAACAACTCGTAATAATATTTTTTTTTCTTTGTACCCTTAAACAAAAGTTAACAAACGAAAAAAAAAAAAATTTCAAAATCCGATTACCGGGAAAGAAAGAAAATAATAATAATAATGATAATAATAATAAATTAAAGCTAATGAGTGAAAGAGAAATCCTGAACTGTTTTTTTTTTTTTTTTTTTTTTTTAGTCGCTTCAGTTGTTGAGAGGATAAAAAAAAAAATCCTTCAGCACAATTAAGCACGACGAATTTGTTCGTTCGTTTGTTCATTCATTTACAAAACAGTCGAATGAATTCCGTTATTATTAAGAGTCGCTAATTAATTTCGAAATAAAATAAAATAATAATAATAATAAAATAAAATAATAATAATAATAAAATAAAATAATAATAATAATAATAATAATAATAATAAT
>NW_002987875.1:148889-159808 GCF_000006295.1 Pediculus humanus corporis | reverse complement strand
AGAGAGAGAGAGAGAGAGAGAGAGAGAGAGAGAGAGAGAAACAAAATTTGAAAAAGGGTAGTTTGAAGAGGATAGAATACAAAGAGAGAGAGAGAGAGAAGGAAAAAAAAATGAAAAGGAAATCAAAATTAAATACCGATGTGCTGGAAGGGTGACGAATGGTTAAAGAACGTGTCAGTGACGCGGAAAGTTGCTTACGGCCGTTCGGCATATGTTCACTTTTCTGTGTGGAAAATTAAACAAAAATAATAATAAGAATTGGTGGGTGGGGGTAGGGTTGAGGGGTGTGGGATGGGATTAAAAAAAAAGAAAAGGAGGAGAAAAAAGAGAGAGGTGGGGGGGGGGTAAAAGAGGAGTCCAGAAAACCCCAAAAGAAAATAAAAAAAAAAAAAACGAAAAAATGCAATCAAATTTTTACTACTTCCTAACCTGCCAAAAACATTTTTGCCAACGTTAAAAAAAAAAAAAAACAAAAATTAAAAATGACCGGAAGTTGTTTAACGAATACAAAAACAAACAAACAAAAAAACCTACAGGAATTAGATTTAATCATTTAAAAGGAAAAAAAAAAAATTCAAACGCAACGTAAATGTGTCGTCAGGTGTCAATTTAGAAGATGGCGTCCATGTGCATGTGCGTACGTGTGCGTGAGTGCGCGTATTCATTCGTGTCAGAGTTAAAACCGTCAAAAAGGTATAAAAAACCTTTTTTAAAAAAAAGGTTCTTTCACTGGCTCAACAAACGCATTTTTCCCAAACAGTCACGCAATACTTAAAAAATTAACGAACTTTTTTTTGTTATTAAACACAACCGATCTCCGATTTGACACCATTTTGTTTGTTTGTTTGTTTGTTTTGTTTTTCGCTGCCAAAACAAACAAACAAACACGACGCTGCTCGCGTCGACAAACATGACAAAACAAACAAAGAAAATTTTTCACGTGAGATAAACGTAACGTTTATTATTTTAAAAAAAAAAAAAAAAAACTTACTCCTTGGGTACTTGCTTGAGATCCTGTTGAATATTTCGTCCATTCTAATTTCGGTTGTATGGTTGTATCCAATATGACGACTGCAAAATAAAATAATAAAAAAAAAAATTCTTAATTAAAATTTCTTTTTTTTTTTTTTTTCCTTTTTCTTCCATTTTTTTTTTTTTTACAAACGTTTTAATTTTAACGGTCAAAAAAGTGTTGAAAATAAATAAATAAATAAATAAATAAAAAGGGAAAAAATAAAAACATTTAAAACGAGTAACAAAAAGGGGAAAAAAAAAAAAAAAGTGTTTGAGAGTAAAAAAGAACGCCGCAACGTAATTTAAACTTTTAATAGGTTAAAAAAATAAAATAAAAAAAAAAAACTAAAAACTAAAAATAGAAATAAAAGAAAAGAAAAGAAAAGTTTAAGACGAATGTGTACGTGTGTGTGAGAGAGAAAGAGAGAAAAAGAAAGAGAAGAGAGCGGGGAAAGAAGAAAGAAAAACACTTGTTTTTTTTTTTTTTAACTAACGGGAAAGAAATAAATATAATTAAATTGGAAAACCTAATAGTAATAGTAATAATATGTACCTGAAATGCAACTGCACGGATAATAAAAGAAATTGGAAACATTTTACGCGCACACACGCACTCGTACAAAGGAATAAAAAGAGGGAAAAAAAAACAAAAATTTAACAACATTTTTTTTTTGAATGAGATCATCTCCGAACGGAATGAGAATGAAAAACAGAATGAAAAGAAAGAGAAAAAGAAAGAGAGAAAAGTAAAAAAAGAAAAGAAAAAAAAAAAAAAGGCGGTGTTCGTGATGTTTCTGCCAGGAATAATCAATGACCCGAGTAAATCGTATACCAAACCTTAACTACAAACGCATTTTAATTACCTCGTTGACCTTTTTACCCTTTTTTTTTTTTTTTTTTTTTTAATACAAATTTCAACCTTTCAACCCACTTCCAACAAACACCACACAATCATTGTCAACTATTACGATTGTAGACAATGACGACGATGAAAATGACGATGATGACGATGACGATCGTTTTAAGAAATTCAAACAAACAAAGAAGGAGTGGAGGGAAATAAAAAAAAAAAAAAAAAAAAAAAACCGTGAGAGTAAAAGCTGATCAAACAACAGGCGATTCAAAAAAAAAAAACAAACGATACATACGGAAAAATAAAACCCAAAGAGAAGAGAGAGAAAGAGAGAGAGAGAGAGAGAGAAAATAGAATTTTTTAACACGGAGGAAAAAGGATGGATGGATGGATGGATGGTTGGATGCACGGCGAGGGTTAAAATAAGATTGGCGTGATTGAAAGGAAAAAAAAAAAGAGAAAAGTTTTCCGAAAGGGGGCGAGAAAAGAATAAACGGTAAAGAAGAGAAAAAAAAAAACCAGAATTGAATTCATACAAAAAAAAAGGAAGAATTTGTTTGAGAGAACGATGAACAACGATCGATAACACCGCAAAATCCACCACCGAAACTGAATGTGGCGGATGAAATGACTGGAACGCTGTAAAATTGGCAACATTGCTTCCCGGGGGGGGGCAAGGGCCGGAACGGAGCGAAGCGGGGAAAGAGAGGGAAAAGCAAAGCAAAGAAAAACAAAAACAAATACGTAAAAAGTTTAGTGAGAAAAAGAAGAAGAAAAAACAAAATTTGGGTTTTCATTAATCCTCCGAAGGAATAAAAAAAAAAAAAAAAATGGAATCACGATCACGGAAAAGTAATTTTTATTTTTATTGTCGCACACAAAACACTCACTGAAATGTCGTTCGTTCGACACATCCTCCTCGGTCGCTCTGTCACGACGTCGACACTTTTCTAATCGTGAATGAAAATCCTTAATTGCAAAAAAAATCCTCTCCCTTCCCCCCAAATTAAATACAAAAAAAAAAGGAATATTCATCATCAACAGGTATGTGCGAGAAGGATGGGAATACACACACATATATATACCTCCGGGGTTTCTATCGAAATACATACAACAAAGGAAAAAAAGGAGAAAAAAAAAAGGAAAAAAGGTAAAAAACCGTTAAACTTGTATGTGGCCAAAGGGAAAAGTTACAAACACACACACACACACACACAAAAAAGCCCCCCCCTTTTCCGGCATTTTCATCAGTCAAAAGAAAATAAAAACAAAAACAAAATGGCGGCAACACGAAATTTAAAACGTACCAGCAACAGATTTTTTCTTTTAGTTTGTTTGTTTGTTTGTTTTCTTTTCCTTTTTTCCTTTTTTTTCCTTTCCATTTTCGAAAAGAAAGTGTTTAAAAAAAAAAAAATAAAGTTTTCCAAATCCGAACCGGAACTTTTCATTACTTTTCACACGAGAAAATTTTCCTTCTTTTTCTCTCTATCTCTTTTCTCTTTCCTTTTCTACTTTTTATTTTTTGATTTATTCAACTAACCGAAAAAAAAATATATATATATATATATATATATAATTCAAAAACCGGAAACTGAAATCGAAATTTTCTTAACGTATAAAAAAAAAAAAAAAATGATAATGTTTTTCAATATGAATTAATATTTGTTTTCCTCCCCCTCTTCCCTTCCCTTTCTCCTTCCCCATCATCTAAGACGAAAACTTATCCGGATTCGTTAGCACGAAAGAAAAAAAAAAAAAAACACAGAGAGAGAGAAAATGAGAGAGAAAAATTGATTCCGACAAGTTCATAATCTAGAAATATGGCAAAAAAAAAAAAAAAGGAAACGAAATAATAATAATAATAATAATGATATAAAAGATTTTATATACCAAAATCCGATCGATGGGACCGCGGAATGGAAAATCCTGAAATCCTGTTTTACCAACGATATAAAAACTGATACTTAAGAATAAGAATGACAAACTTGAAATAATAGTCCTTGATACTCTTGAGTTTTCAAAAGGTCCTGAGAGACTTCATTAGTCAACCCTTAAGAAGGAAAAATTAGGGTTAGGATGTGAGTTGAGAAGGGCGGTGGTAGTAGTAGGGGGAAAAAAAAGGGCGAGAAAAAAAAAGCATAAAAAAAAAGAAAAAGAAAAGGGAAAAATCTTTAAAAGCCTGATACGAAGTTGGGGAGGGGGGAAAAAATTTTTTTTTTTTTTTTCATAACTACAAAAAAAAGAAAATTCAATTTTCACGAAGGGATTCAAAAGTGCGAAAGGTAATTTTTTCGAAACGCTCGAGGGCATAAAGGTAAAATTTACAGGTACGAACGCGGAACCGAGAAAAACGAACCTTTTTGCACTGAAAAAAAAAAAAAAAAAAAAAAAAAAATTATCCCTAAATTAAATTTTCATTTACGACGACGACCCGAACCGACCGCAAAAGCTTAAAATATTATCATTATCGTCATCGTCGTCGTCATCGTCGTCATCATCATCATCATTATTTAAATTTAATTTTCATCCGTCGCGCATCTTTTTCAATTTAACGTAAATTGACGGCCATTAAAGTCAGACGAACTAAAATTTCTTCATAACGCTCGAAAAGTTTCGAAAAATTCAGAGAAGGGGGGGGGGGAAGAAAGAAAAAGGAAAAAAAGGGAGAAAAAAAATGAGATGCGGTGAAAGAAAACGAAGAATGTAACAAACAAACAAAGAAACAGACAGACAGACAACATAAAAAAAAAAAAAAAAAAACAAATGAATTAAATGATCGGAATTCATTTCGTCGAACGTTTACGACAGGAGAAAAAACCGGAAATAACCAAAGAAACTATATAGCTAATGATGCGAAAAGTTAAATTAGACAAAGGTTAATTAGAAAAGAGAGATGTATATGTAAACAAACGAAAGAGAGAGAGAGAGAGATAGAGACTATAATAACATGAGTATTACAAACCTTGATCGGCAGAGATGTTTTGGACTAGCAGCCAGGTAAGGAGCAGCGGGAAATAACACTGCAACGCTGACGGGGTGGCAAATCCCATCACGGTGTCCCTCCTCAAAACGACAGCGACCGAGTGTTGGTCGCCGTAGGTTTAGGTTTTTCTATAACCCGTGTCACATTTCTCCACCTGAAAACAAAAACAAAACATTAAAAAAACATTAGAAAAAAAATATTTCCCTTTTTATTTTTTTGTGTCTAATTCCACGTCAAAAATCTTTTTTTTTCCCCGTTTCTTTTTTTTCCTTTTCGTGTTTTTCAATTGTTTCGGATATCACATTACTCCTTTCCATTTCCCTTCCAGCCACTTCCCTCTCTCTCTCTCTCTCTCTTTCCAGAGTCTATCGCACACATGCACACACCCACCCATTTCCTGGTATCTATTATCAGATAATTCGTTTACACTTCACGTTTAATTTCTTGTGGCACGACTGCAATTAATTTTTTAATACATAACGTGGTAATAGTATCTTCCGGAATTTTCTACCGCCTTCTTCCAAAAAATATTATTTCTGTTATAATAATTTTCTAATACCACGACACTTAAACATTTTCCCTTCGTTTTCATTTACGTTTTCTCTCTATCTCTCTCTTTCTCACACACTTTTTCCAAGAACTTTAAAAAAAAAAACCCAAATAATTTACCACATGTTGTGAAGTTTCGATAGTTGATTTGTTTCTCACAGGTCGACGCCCGTCGTCTACCTTGAACGGTTTTTTTTTTTTTTAAACAAAAAACACGAAAGTGATAAAAAAGTATAAAATAAAGAAATAAAACAAAAACAAAAAACGATAAAAAAGAAGAAGAAGAAGAAGAAGAAGAGAAGAGAAGAAGAAAGAAAAAAAATTTTTTTGGTAAAATGTATGCGAAAAAAAAAAAAATTTTTTTTTATTTCGCAACGGCTGCCATCATCGTCATCATCATCATCATCATCATTACAACTGCCACAATTATTTTAAAAAAAAAAAACGTGGAATTAAGAGAAGGAAGGAGGGAGGAGGAGGTGGAGGTGGGGGAAGGTAAAAATATGTATAATAACAATTTAACGTGGCAACAATTTTTTCTCTTCTCTCTTCTCTTTCATTATTAAAAACCGATCATTAGCGCGCTATTAAAACAATGAGAAATATTAACGGTTTTTCATTATATTTTTTTTTTAATTTAATTTTTTTTTTTTTCCATTTTGAAATCTTACCCCTCTCCTCTCCCCCCTCGTCCCTTAAACCGTAAAAAAGAAAAAAAAAAGAAGAAAAAGAAAGAAGAAAAAGAAAGAAGAAAAAAAAAAAAAACACCGAAGGAATTATTTTGCTTTCTCTCTCTCTCTCTCCCTCTTTAATTTTTTTTTTAATTTTAAATATTAATAATAATAATAATAATAATAACGTCTGCGATTTTTTTTTTATTTTTTTTTTAATTTCAAACAAACAACGTCTCGTTCGTTCCCTACGTCCGACAAACTTCTTTTTCCTCCCTTCCCTCTCTTTCCCACCTCCCTTCTACCTCCTTCTTCTTCTTCTTCTCATTCTCCACAACCAAAAGCATTCAACAACAAAAAAAAAACCATACGCACGAAAGGGAAAGAGAAAAAGAGAGAGAGAGAGAGAAAAAAATCTCAACTCGCGTAAACCGTTATTATTAAATCTTTTATACGGGATCCCCCCTCCCATTTCCTCTCTTTTACCCTCTCACTTCCTTTTAAAAAAAAAAATTTTTTTCTCGAAATTGATTCGTAAACGTTTAAAATTTTTCATCTTTTTTTTTTTTAAATAATTTTTAACCGATAAATATTTTTAAGTAAAAAACAAACAAATAAATAAATAACCAATAATGGCAACCGTCTTGTTGTTGTTGTTGTTTTTTTAACATTGGTAAAAACCCTTGCTACCGTAGTTAAACACGATACCGTGTGTGTGAGAAAGAGAGAGATAGAGATGGAAAGACAGAGAGAGAGAGAGAGGTAAAATTACTTTTTGCAAACCTGTTGTAAATTAAAAATAAAGTGAAAAAAAAAAAAAATATCTAAAAGATATTAAACTCATATTTATTACCATTAATTTTGTTGTTGTTATTATCATCATCATTATTATTATTATTATCATTCTTAAATAATACTTTTTACAACTTATTATAATTTTTTTTTTTTCATTCCTAACAAAGATATATACGTACACATATACACACACACACACGTATAAGATTTGGATGGCAGGAAAAAAAAAACCTGTTTTATTGATCTCTCTCTCTCTCTCTCTCTTTTTTTTTTTTTCATGAAAGGAATATGCATGCCAAGAAGAGGAAAAAAAAAAAAAAAAATTTGCAACTGACATTTATTATTACAAGTTCACGTTCAACCACAAGCCAGTTTTTCCAGAAAGAAAAAGAAAAAAAAAAAAAACAAAAAACAACAACAACAAAAAAAAAAGGTGATGATGATGATGATGATGATGATGATGGAGGAATAAGATGAAAAAGACGAGAATAAGTTTCCGGTTGTATGTGTATACGCGCACACACGCACTCACCATTCTCCCCCTCCTTCCACTATTAAAATTTTTTTTTTTTAATGTTTTATCAGGTTTCCTTTCTAGTTTTTTTTTTTTAATTTAGTCAATAAATGAAAAAAAAATAAATAAAAATAAAAATAATTACCCAACGAATACCTGTTAAAATAACTTATAGGTATTAATTCAAAAAAAAAAAAAAGTAGTACTTGTTAAACATTTTAAAAAAAATATTTATGTACATAAAAAAAAAAAAAAAAAAAACAAATAAAATAATGATGATGATGATGATGATGAGGTTGATGGAAAAAAAAAAAGAAAAGAAATGATAATAATAATAAATTATAATTTTTTTTTTCCTCCACTTGCAATTATGAGACATGTTGCAAATCTAACGGGGGAAACGAGGGGAGGGGAGGGGGAAACACCACCACCGCCTGCCCGGAAGGGGATATATTTTCTCTACAGCAAAATACTCCCAAAAAAAAAAAATACGATTCCGTTATAATATGTACCAGTAATTATCAGGTACGATTGACAAATATCATGGACCGACCTTCACCTCGAGGAATTTTAAACTCAAATCGTACCGACGCGATTGCCATCGTCATCGAAATTTCATCGATGATCGAAATGATCGAAAATCATCAACATGAGAACGCGACATATTCTCACAATGTAAAGGCCGAAAAAGAGAGAGAGGAAGAGAGAGAGAGAGAGAGAGAAAGAGAGAGAGAGAGAGAGAGAGAGAGAGAGAGAGAAAGAGAGAGAGAGAGAGAGAGAGAGAGAGAGAGAGAGAGAGAAAGAGAAAACACACAAGACACTACTACTACTACACAACAACAACAACTACCGAATCGCCCCGAGGAAATCCAGGTCAAAATCATTTCCGCTGGTCAAAATTTTTTTTAGTTTTACCTAATGGGAAAAGTAAAAAAAAAAAATGGCGGAGAGAGAGAGAGAGAAGAGAGGAAGAAGAATAGGAGAAAAGACATTTTAAACGTTTAAAAAACCTTAATCGAGTCTTACACAAAAAAAAATTCAAACGAAACCAATTTTAAATTAATCCACACGCATTAATAAATAAATTAATTAATTTTAAAAAAAAAAAAAATTTTTTCTCTTTCTCTCTCTCTCTCTCTCTCTCTCTTTTTCTCTATTTTCTATCCTTCTTACTCATCATCATTACCATCTGTTATACCTAGTTTCGAATCTTGAACGGTTTTCAAAAGTTTCATTTCCGTTATATTAAATTACATTCTGCAATCGTAATGAATCGTGGAGGGGAAAAAAAAAAAAAAAAAAAAAAAAAGTGCACCGGTGAAAAAAAGAAGGCGAGAGAGAGAAAGAGAGAGAAAGAGAAACAGAGAGAGAGAGAGAGAAACTAATAACGTCGTCCATTAGGCTAGACTCGCGAAATACTCGTTTCGCTCAATGTGTAATTTATTAACCGAAGATAATAAATAGTACCACCGACGCAGCGGTAAAAGGAGTAGCTGGTAAAAAAAACGTCTGCAGTCTAATTTCTCGTCGTCGTCGTCGTCGTCGTCGCAACCGCCATTTTGTGTCGAATAAGATCAAATCGAAAATGTATATATACAATTTTAAATAAAAACAAAACAAAATAAAAAAACTACTCGACGACCTTAATTTGAAACGCTGCCTTTGTTTGTATGCATATATATATATAAATGCATTCACATAATGACAAAGCTAAAATTTCCACTTCGTTTTCGCATTTACATTCTAATGCCACGACAACAACCAACTTCAAATTGAATACAACACAACAGAAACGGTAACGGTAATTAAAAACAACATACCATGCAAACAATAGTTATTATTATTATTACTGTTATTACGGTAACGATAAAAAAAAGAAAAAAAACCTTTTCGATGTGTGTAATCCTAACCTTTTTTTTGTTTTAAAGGTTTTCTAATGCACTTTCCCCCTCCCTTCCTCCTAACCTCCCCCCGAATTCCCCCCTCACCCCCCTTTTATTTTCCATTCTAAAAATTTATTTTCAATCGAGGTATCCAATTCTCTCTCTCTCTCTCTCCGCAAACGAGATTCCGACATTAAAAAAAAAAAAAAATTTACGACAAATTAAAAAAAAAAAACACTCATTATTATTATTATTATTTTTTCAAAACATGTTTTTTATTATCATTATTATTATTATTATCATTATTTTTTTCAACTTTTTACCTTTGGGGCACGAACGAATAAAAAAAAAAAAAAAAAATGAGAAGAAAAATGTCAATCACGTCTTTTAAAAATATCTTTAAGGTAAATTTCCACTACTACACTAAACGGCGTTTGAATTTTTTTTTTTTCATTCTTTTTTTTTTTTTTTTAAATACCTATTATTTAAATAATGATAATGATAATGATAATGATAATAATGATAATAATTAAAATATTCACGCGAAATTATTTTAGAAAAAAAAAAAGCTTAAAAATATTTTATATATATATACAATAATTACAAATGCAATTTCTGTTTCGTAAAAAGAGAGAGAGAGAGAGAGAGAGAGAGAGAGAGAAAAGTTTTTCCCTCCTTTTTGTTTGCCCCCTTTACTGCCCTCCCTGTACCTTTGAATGCCACCCATTGTTTTTTTGTTTAAAAAAAAATATGAGAGAGAAGAGCCCTTCCTTGACTTATTTATTTCCAAATTTTTTTTTGTTTTAGGAAAAATATATTCGAAAGTGAAATCGCGGTTTTATTAACCCGCGAGTTTTTCTTACAAAAAAAAAAAAAAAAATCAAACTCGTGAAAATGTGTGTGCTTGCCCCCTTTGCCCCCCTTTCCCCTCCCCCTACCCCGCCAAACTCGTGTGCATACCTCGAAACACCCAAACGCGACGCCCACGCTACTATCAAATATCGACAAATTATTATTCCGTTTTTTTTTTTTTTTTTAAATTCGACATTGAATTTTTTAAAATTAATTTAAATTTTTAAATTGAATTAAATTTTATTAATCCCCGTTACAATATTAAAAAAAATCCGAATTAAGAAAAACTGAATGAAGGCTACAGTGTGGACGAGGGAGGGGGCGGCGGAAAACAAAGGTACGACGACAAAACGTCTCGCGTACGAAAAAAAAATTATTATCATTATTATTATTATTATCGGGTTAGAAAGTTAATTAACGATATTGAATCGCACCTGTCCGCCAACGTTCGTTCGTTGGAAAAAAAAAAAAAAAATTTTTTTATACACGCGCGCATGGAAAAAAAAAAAAAAACAATTCCCGCCGCCATCTTGTTAAATTCGAATTCTTTTTTTTTCCCTTTATAACCAAGTGAGGTTGACGGGATTACACATTAGAAAGTTGTTTTTTTTTTTTTTTTTTTTTTTTTAAATAATTCTTAAAAATGGGCACGAAATAAGGCACGCAGGTTCAATAACAATAAAAAAAAAAAAAATTAATATTCATCCTACGTAAATATCATCCCGATTTGGACGCAATCTTGCCCAATGAACCGCCAAATAAAAATTTAAATATTTTTTTAAAAAATCCCGTCGGATTCAGGTAC
>NW_002987875.1:131286-148869 GCF_000006295.1 Pediculus humanus corporis | reverse complement strand
CACACTTAAACAAATGTCAATAATTCAAAATGGCTAATTAAAAATTTAAAAAATAATAATAATAATAATAATAATAATGTCAAGTAAATCTTGAATGCAGTTATGCAATGACAACAAATTATTACATGATTTAAAAACATTAATTAATTTTTTGACACACATGCTCTCTCTCTCTCTCGCCCCCCCCGCCCGCACGCCCCGCGCGACGGTTTTTTGAAAAAAAAAAAAAAACAGGCACGGATTCAGGCTTTGCCACATTTGTTACTCTACTGAAAATGTCTCATATATATATACTTAAAACAAATCACAAAACGAGTTTAAAAATTAATTACCTCGTCGAAAAAAAATATTAATAATAATAATAATAATAATAATAATAAATAAAACAAAAATCATTTCGTAAAAAAATAAACGTGGCATTAGAAAATTACGTTTCATTTTGGCGACATAGTACTAGTGTTCCTCGTAATTTAATACATGTAAGAAAACCTTTTTTTTTTTTGTTTTCATATCGATTTTTCTTTTCTTTTCCGGTTTCGATAATATCAAAACGATTAATCAAGGTCATCGTTACATTATAATTTTAAACTCGTGATTTTTTTTTCCTTTTCTCTTTTCGTTTTCTTTTGTTTTTCTTTACGATTTTCTTTCTCTCTCTCTCTTATATCATTTTATCCATCCTCGCAAACTTTATCATTCTCTCTTCTTTTTTTTATCAAACCCGCGAAAAACAATTAAAAAAATCATAATCGATTCCGATGGAAACCAAGAACGGAACAATCGATCCTCCGCGGCAGACCTGTGGTATATACATACTCTCCGAAGTGTAAAAGAGAAGAAAGAGAGAGAGAGAGAGAAGATGAGAATAAGGAAAATAAGATGTAAAATGAAAAAAAACGAAAAAAAAAAAAAAACCAAAAATTCCGACATTAAAAATCGTGATCCACGAACTAAGAGAGAGAGAGAGAGAGAGATGACCGTGAGAGATCGGAAAGGAAAACCTTAACAGTAGCCGTTCAGGTTTCGTTTGTTTGTTTTTTTTTTGTTTTAAATCAATTTTCTCTTTCGCGTCTCTCCCCCTCTCCCCATCCAAAAAAAGGAAAAAAAATTCGATTCCCTGTAACGAAAAAAACATTTCCATTTGATTGAAAATTGAATCAAAACGAATTTTCCAGAATTTTTTTTTTTTTGTTAACGTACCACCGCGACACGCACACAACAACCGAGACACAAAAGAAAAACACAATCAATCGAACAACAGAATAATGAGAGAGAAAGAGAGAGAGAAAGAGAGAGAAATGGTAAAAAAAAGAAAAAGGAAAGAAACCAGCAAGGAAGGAAGGAAGGAAAGCACACCCATGAAGGCATGAAGGGTTTGCCGTTACCTGAGCTAAGGAGGTAGGCACGTCAAGGGGGGGGAGAGTTTCCATCACCACCACCGCCACAAAAGCCTCTCATCACGCAATTCGGTCATTTGTTTAATTAAGACGTAAAAACTGAAAAAAGTAATATTAAAAAAAAAAAAAAAGAAAGAAAGAAAGAAAGAAAGACATAATATAAAAATAAAAAATCCAACCCCCCATCCCCCCTCACTCTCTCTTCTCCCCCATTACCATCCGCACTCCATATTTCTAACGTCATAAAATCGTCAGAACAACTTTTCTCTCTTTCTTTCTTTCTTGTCATTAAAATAAACCTTCCAACGGAATCAAGAAACAATGTTGAGGTCGAGTCTCTAGAAACCTTTCCTTTATTATTATTATTATTTTTTCTAGAAAAAACCTTGACCGGAAACGACGAGTCTTTCAAATTTCTTCGAATAATAATACAAAAAACAAATAAAGTCGAGGTCGTTTATATCACGATCGAGACTTAACAAAAAAAAATTTTTTTTTTGGTTTTCGCAAGTACCTTTCGGTATACCTACCACCTCCTTCGAGTACCTACCGAAAACTATTTCCCCTTTCCCCTTCCTCCCTCCGAGTGCACAACCCCCCAAATACATATATTTTATAAATTCATTCGATTTCATTTAAATACAAAAAAAAAACCAGGTGTTCGATACGACATTTTCACCTTTAAACTATAAATTATCTTGTTTTGATACCGACAAGAGAGAGAGAGAGAGAGAGAGAGAGAGAGATGGGGGGGGGGAGAAAGAGAGAAAAGTATGCGCAATTTCGAAAAAAAAATGTAGCAAGCAACGATATCATATGACTCTGATCATTTTAATTAAAAATTAAAATTAATAAAAAAAAAAAAAAAAAACAGGTAAAAATAATTAATAAAACCCGCCGCGACGTTATACGTAAATTATTATTATTATTATGTTTTCGACTCGTAAACATTTTAGGTTAAATGCCGCCTCGATCCGCCGTCGTCGTTTTGCGTCGTCGTCATCGTCGTTGTCGCCACCGCCGACATTGCGAAAAAAAAAAGAAAAAAATGTCAATGACTAAACCGATAGATAGATAGAATAAATAATATTTTACTTGTTTCGACTTAATAAAACATTATTAATAATAATAATAATAAATAATTTGATTAATGGGACGGCCGAGAAGTAAAAGTAGTTCAACGGTCCGCCGGTTGGCCGGTTCGATAACATGCAAATACCAACATAAACGAAATAATTAATTATAATGTTTAATAATAATAATGATAATGATAATGATAATGATAATGATAATAATGATAATGATAATAATGATATAAATATAAGTGTAATCGAACGTGAATTTCGTTTTTTTTTTTTTTTTTTTTAACGGAAAAACGATGACAACGAATGACAAAAATTTCTTGTTTTCAAACCACCGATTTCGTGGCACGAGAAAAATTCACAAACAAAACGAAAACATTCAGTCACTCATCAAAACGTACCGTCCTCCGCCTTTTGGTTTCTTTTTCTTTTTCTTTCCTACAAATTTTCAGGTACGAAATCCTTTTCATAACTTGTCTACATAATTTAATAATAATAATAATAATTAAATGATTTCCGATAAATATATATATCAAATCTAAACGCATTTTAGGTAAATTTGAAAAAAGAAAAATGGCGTCTCGTCGTTTTGATTTTCCCTTTTTTATTCCCCCCCTCGACCCCTTTGACCGACCGAAAAGAAAATGTGAATTATACTATCGATCAACAATAATAATAATAATAATAATATTAATGGTTATAATAATAATAATAATAAAATTTTTAGTCAAAAGTTTTCTTTTTTTATTTCGCACCTTGTGCGTGTGTGCAAATCCGTCGTAAAAATTTTACGTGTCGGCGACATAAAAAAGAAAAGCAAAAAATCCCCTCCCCCTCCCCTCCGAAAAAAAAAGAAATAAACGAATAAAATTAACCGGAAATTGGATTCGAGTGCTAAAAAAAAACCCCCCCCCACGAATTTGTGTGAATTTTAAACCGTCCATTGGTAAAAAAAAATTTATTATTATTATTATTATTAGTATTATTATTTTTTTTTTTTAAATTTTCAAAAAAATCGTATAATTCGCAACGATTTAATTTTTTTTTCTTTTTTTTTTTTATCGTCCATTTTTTTATTTTTAAGAGAGATTTTAAAGATGAGCGATTAATCAATCAAAACTTGTTTTTTTTTCTTCTTTTCTTTTCTTCTTCTTTTCTTTTTCAAAATAATTGTTTTTAATCTCCTGACACGACTTTTGACCACGTTTGTTTCGAATTTATCTTCCTTATAATATTTCTTTCAAATTTCTTTTCTTTCTCTCTCTCTTTCTATCTAAACTTACAAATATGTCATTTTTCATTCCAATTTTTTTTCTTCTTCTTCTCGTTTTTCTTTCTTTATTCTTCTTCCGTTTATAATCCTTTTTTTTTCCTTTTTTTTTTCGTAGTCGTAGTAGATTTTACCTTCTTCTTTCTTTTTAAAAAATTTTTATTTGACTCACGTATTGAAATTTTTAAATTTAACCCTAAAAAGGTCATTCATCTCCCAACGTTCGATCGGAATATTAAAAAAAAAAACAGAGAGAG
Source organism: Pediculus humanus corporis (assembly GCF_000006295.1). Lineage (NCBI taxonomy): Eukaryota > Metazoa > Arthropoda > Insecta > Psocodea > Pediculidae > Pediculus > Pediculus humanus. The sequence goes on along the minus strand of NW_002987875.1, from coordinate 144,863 downwards.
AGAGAGATATAATTTTTTTCTTTTCTTTTGTTGCATTACGTCGGAAAAGTACTTTGTCGGCTCACGACAACAACAACAACAAACACAAGAATTCATTAAAACCGTTGAGTTTGTTTCAATGAAAACAAACGTAACGTCACGGAATAACAGACAATTTAGCGTGCATTCTAAATAATAATAATAATGATGATGATGATGATGATTAGAAACGTATTCCTCGTTCGATATATCTACAGATGTTTTACTTCTACCGTTTTTGCCCCCCCCGACCCTCCCCCTAAAAAAAAAAAAAAATTAAAAAAAAAAGGAGACGCGGGTAAGTGGAAATTTGAAAAATGACTCTTGTAACCCTTTATCATTATCATTATCATTATCATTATTATTCTTTTCACGAGTGAATTTATTGCTTTACCCCCGCAAAACCTGAATCATGCACAACACATATGGAATAGAGATAAAAATTTTGAAATGAAAATTTTTACCCCATTTTTCACCCTTTTACTCTTTCTCTCTTTTTTTTCTCTCTCTCTCTCTCTCTCTCTCTCTCAATTACCAACTTCCTACGTCACTTATCAGATGTGACCAGGCGAAAGGGTAACTCGTAAAATTAACAAACTTTTCTACACATTTTCTTGTTTGCTTTTTAACAAATTATTCACGAAAATCTCTCTTTCGGAGCGGATACGATTTAACTTTCGAAGAGAAGAGGGAAAAGAAAAAAAAAACTGATGGACGCCATTGTTAAAAAAAAAAATTCCCTGTCATTTCTCTCTCTCCCCCCCCCTTTCTCTTCCCCTCACAATTTTCATCGACCTATCTTTTTTTTTTTTTTTTTCTGGAAAAAGAAAAAAAGAGGAGTGAGAGAGTGGGGGAAAAAAAAAGACGTTTCGTCGACGTTTTTTCGGTGAGTATGAAAAAAAAAAAAAAAAAATTTCGGATTCACGGCACGATTTTGAAAAAATAGAAGAAAATTAAAATGGAGGATGAAAAACACCGATGGAAGCAGTTAGCAAAAGAAGAAAAATACGAAGAAGAAAGAGAAGAAGAAGAAGAAGGGAATAAAAAAAAAAAAAAAAAAGAAATCTTCCTTGTCTTTTTTTTTCCTCCCCTCCCCTCTCCCTCTACTCTCTTTCCGATTTTCCATCATTTTTTCTTCCCTCGTCCAACCAAAATCAATAATTTTTTCATGTAAAACTTTTTTTAAACGATGATGACGTCATTGTTTCTTTTAAAATTTTCCGCCATTTTCTTTTTTTTTATAAATTAAATTTAAAAAAAAAAAAAAAATTATTTTTCTTTCTCTCCTCCTTTTTCCTTTTTCCTTTTTTTTTTTTTTACCAACCATTTTCCATTAATTCAAATCTAAATATTTATTTACTTAACATTAATCTGATTACTTTATCTCCTACCCCGACGATTCCAATTCCCCGACGTCAGAACGGGAAAAAAAAAAAAAAAAAAACATCAATCAATCCACACAAAAAAATTTTTTTTTTTAAAGTAGCTTTCCATTTTGACATTGAACATCAATATAATAAATAATTATTATTCTCCTTCCACGTTCATTAATCAAATCCTTGTACGTACTACACAACAACAACAACAACATATACGAATAATTATCGACCAAAAAAAAAAAAAAAAAAGTTTCTCTCTCTCAAAACTAAATGTTAATTAAAAAAAAAAAAACAGGAACGACAAAAAAACGCGAGGCCATCTTCTCGAATCGTAATAAAATCATCAGAAAACAAAATTTTTTCTTCTTCCCCGAACATAATTATCATCAATAACGCGAAGCAATGTAAAAGAAATAATAATAATAATAATAATAATAATAAAGTTCTTATGCTAACAAAAACCGGGAAAAATGAAAATTCAAATAAACGATTTTTTTTTAAAAAAAATGAAATCAAAATTTCAAAATGGCGTCGTTTGTTTATCTCTGAGTCAACTCACCACCGCCACCTTTTAAAAAAAAAAAATTCGCAACGTTTTTAATTTTAGGTTTTTATTCTCCGTACCACACGAATTAATTTAGGTAAACGTCGAAAATGGTACCTTTTAATAAATTATTTTAATAGGTTTCCACGAAATACCACAGAGAGAGAGAGAGAAAACACGTCAGAACCTTTACGGATCAACCATTGAAGAATTCGACAAAACGGAAACGATGTGAAGTTAAATATGTAAAAAAGATTTATGAAAAAGGAGGCATTTAAGGAGGGGAGAGAGAGGGGAAAAGAGAAACCGAACCGGACAAACAAAGTAGGACGTACACCATCTTTCGACACGGTGAGAAATTTTTACAACAAGACGATCGACATATCCTCCATATTAAATATTTAAAACATTTAATTAGGTGACCGAATGAATCACAACATATCATCAGTTCAAAAAAAAAAAAATTTTTGCCGTAAATCATCATCATCATCATCACGACCGTAGTCGTCATCGTCATCGTCGCCGCCATCGGCATTATTATTATTATTATAAAAACCAACAGGTACTTTATGACTCAACTACAATTATTTATTCCCTTTTTCTCTCTCTCTTTCTTTTTTTATCCCCCCCCCCCAAAAAAAAAAAAAACTTTAAATCAAATCGAAATTAACAACCGATCAACCTTAATGGCCACGTTTAAAAATAATAATAATAATTATTATTATTATTAAAAATACCTGGTTAATAAAAAAAAAAACTAAAATGTCTGACCTTTAAAATATTTTTCTTCTTTTTTTTAAATTTGATTTGATATGATTTGTGTGTCCACCGTTGTTGTTTGTTGTTTGTTGTTGTTTCTTTCTTTCCTCTATAAATTGTTTGTATTTGCTTCCAAGCTATAAAAAAAAATAAAAAAAAAAAAATGATCAATGATACTCTATGATTAAATAAATAATTACGTTGTAAACCTTGAGTTTTTAAATTCTGGTCTTTGGAAAATTATCAGAAAACTTTAATTTTCACCCAAAAAAAAAAAAAAAGAAAAAAAATTGTTTGGCTTCCAAACGAAACCGAGAGAGAGACAGAGAAAGAAAGAGAGAGAGAGAGAGAGAGAGAGAAAAAAAACATAAATAAAAATTTATGTAAACAATCATTAACGTTAATAATTTCCATAAATAAATCCTCCTGGAGGGTAATCACATCGAGAAACTTTGCGCAAACCTGCGTTTTTTTTTTTTTTTTTTTAAATCCGTTTTATTCAATGAATATGTAAAATAATAATAATAATAATAATAATAATAATAATAATAATAAATAAATAAAATTTTCAATTAATCAATCATTTTTTTCCGTTGCAAAAAAAAAAAAACTAAAACATAATTCAATTTAAATTCAATTAATTATTATTATAATTCAATCATTCAATATTCTAGAATTTTCTTCCGTCGCTCGAAACCCAAATAATAATGATAATATTAATAATAAATTTTATAATTTATACACAACAATTATTTTCGTTTAAATCGATCGAGACGTTTCTTTTTTCTCCAACCCTCCAACCCTTCCTCCCTCTCGAATTATATACATAAACATATACACAGACGACGACGACGACGACAACGACGATTTACGTGTCACCAGACAAATTGAATTTGATTGATTTACGACTTATACAATATACCTGCATATATACAACCAGGGGGGGGGGGAAATAAATAAATAAAAAAAATTATTAATATCATTATCATTATCATCATTATCAATTCATTACTTTGACGTGACATAAAAATTCGATACGAAGCAATACGACGACAAACAACGACGATGATGATATTAATAAAAATTTTATATCGATTCACGGTAAACCTTTTTTTTTTCTTTTACCATCATATCATTATCATTATTATTACTAATACTATAAATAATATTATTAAAAGATGTCGATCGTTTTTTTTTTTTAAATCAAAAACGAACATATTTATTTATACACCTTGTATGACAAGAATTTTATTACCGCCTAAACAACCTGCGAGTCGCGTGACACAAACACGCACACGCACACACAACCGTGTTTCCCCTCATTAATATAATAATTATATATATACTTTTTTTTCTATACTTATTTATATGTTTATTATAATAAAATAAAAAGCGGAACCCTCCCCTGTCCCTCTCAACCTTCCCCTACTCCTCTCCCGTTTTTGCACACGACACGATTTTCTTCTACGTTTTAGCAAAATAATTCGTCTCGCAAAAAAAACAAAAACAAAAACAAAAACAATGGGGCATACAATGCGTGCATAATCGAAATAAATTATAATATTTTCCAGTAACGGATATCTTTAATACAAAGTAAAATGTAATAAAAAAGAAGAAAGAAGAAGAAAGAAAGAAGAGGAAGAAAGAAAAAGAAGAAAAAAAAAACCGTTAGTCCGCCGCCGCCATTGCCGCCGCCATCGATATGCAAAAAATAAATAAATATGGCGTATCTTCATATATATTCAATTTTCCCTATTTCATCGTTGTTGTTGTTGTTGTTATCATTATTATCATTATCTTTGTAAAAAGAAAAAAGAAAAACAATGTGTTGAATTGTTAAACGCGTAACTCGTTTCAAACGAAAAAAAATTAATCTTTTTAATTGTTTTTCTACTGTTATTAATCAATTAATAACATTTTTTTTCTTTTTTTTTTTTTTACCTTCGTATCTCTCGAGATCCGCCCCGTTCCTCCCGCCTTCCCTAGCCCCTCCGCCCCCGTCCCCCCCGCCTATCTCACGACTCGTAACATCAATCTCAAATGATGACGTATTCCCCACCCTTTTTTTCTGCCTTTTTTTCCCTCTTCCCATTTTTTCTTCCTTCATATTCACACATGTATGAAATTAAGGTCGATCTCCGACATTGACCGTTTAAGGTTTAAAAATGATTTTTTTTTTTTTTCTTTGTTGTCTTTTCCGTTTGGTTTTCCTACCGACAACACGTCATCAAAAGACTCAATTTAACAAAAATTTTTACAACATTTAAATTTTGACGTGGGGAGTACGGAAACCTGGAAAATGGGAGGAGGAGGGAAAAATTTTAAAAAAACCAGTAAGTAACAATTATGCAAAATCGACGCCATGGGAAAAAAAAAAGAAACTATTCGATTAAAAAATTCGCACGACGAAATCCTTCGAAATATATCATCAACGTCTACCATTACCACCATCACCACCACCACCACCGCCGCCACTACTACCAACTTTAACACACCAAATGTGCAATTAGAGAAAAAAATTATTAATTACAATTAGCAAAGCAAAAAAAATAATTAAGGGGCGGATTCCAAAAAAAAAAAAAAAAAAAATCACCATTATTTCAATTTTTTTCTCTCTCTTCTCTTCTCTTCTTCTCTCTTCTCCAACTAAATTCTACTCCTAAATAAAATAAGAAAAGAAAAAAAAAGAAAGAAAATAAAGAAGAAGAAGAAGAAAAAAACGTTTCGTGAATAAAAAATTTTTTTCGTACAAAAACCCCTCAAATTTTAAATCGAAGAATAAGTTAGAAAATCATCATCATCGTCGTCGTCGTGGTGGTTACTGATTTCATTCCTGCCACGAAATTTTAATCATACGTCATTTCGATTTTTTTTAAAAAACAGATCACGTGGTTTCTTTTTGCAAAACAAAATTCAACCGTCGAATATTTTCCATGGTTTCACCATGAATCACGTTACACATTACACTGACGCATGCGATCATCATTTCATCTTCTCCACGTTACCAACATACAAAAAAAAAAAAGAGAGAGAGAGAGAGAGAGAGAGAAAAGAAAAGAGAAGAGGAAAAAAACGAGTTAGCGATCATTACTGTGTAACGACTGCGATGACCAAAAAAAAAAAAAAAAATGATTATGTCGGCAATCTCTACACGTCTAATTGAGGTTACGTCGAGATTTCTCCGGTAAATAAAAATAAAAATAAAAATAAAAAATTTAATTATCCTACGGACATCATTTTTGAAAATAAATTACCCAACTTAGTGAGGACCACGTTGCCATCTTTCTCTTTCCCGCCACTAGCAACACCGCCATCAGCAACATCGCCCCATTTCTCACCACCTTTTCCGCCGGAAACGATGCCGTACGTACAAACAATCAATAAGAATATTTACTTAAGAGGAAAAAAAAAAAAATTTCCTTATATGGAAGTTTTGACTTTTTTGAAGTTACTGGAACTGGAATTTTGTAACGAAATGAAAATGAAAAAGACAACTCCAGGCGACTCTCCACGTATCCACGTTTATTTATTACCGAAAAAAAAAGAAAAGGAAATTTAAAAAAATATTTTATTTTGATTATGATGATGATGATGATAAAAAATCGTAAAGAAAAACCTTTTCCGACAGGAATTTTCCCTTCCTCCTTCTGTCTTTCCCCTTCTCCTTCCTTTTTCTCTCTTTGGGAAATAAAAAATAAACTCGCATAATAAGAATCTTATTTAACAGGAAAAAAAAAAAAAAGAAAAAAAAAAGTTTACATCATCGACAATTATTAAAACGGTTTTTTTTTTTCTTTTCTGCTTCCACGTTTCGATACAAAACCGTAACGTGAACAATACGAAAACGTGTTAAACAGTTCGAACGCGTGCGTGACAAATACATTAAAAAAAAAAAAAAAAAAATTGTCATCCAGTTATATTACTTTTTTTTTACGTCGTGCAAAATACAATAGCTCAAATTATTTTCACATGGTCTCCGCCATTTTGAATGAAACTAAAATTGTTTTAAAAAATCTCCGGCGATGTGTCTTTAGAATTTTTTTTTTTTTTTTTTTTTTTTGACTTTCTCTATTGAGAATTAAATAACATTAAAACTAACTCAAATGCACACAACTTTTTTTTTTTTTTTTTTTTTTTTTTCTCTTTCAAATTTTCACACATCCTGTCGAATCTTGTATAATTTTCATTTTATATAATCAGAATTTTACAAATATATCTAACCGTGCTATGAAAAACGGAAGGAGGGGGAGGAGAGAAAAGCGGGAAAGGTAGGGGAAAGTTAAAAACGGTTTTGCCTGGAGCCTTATACACACGCACACGCACACGCACAAAATAAAAAAACAATTATTTTCTCTCTCTTTCTTTCTCTTCTCATTTTCATTTACTTTTTTTTGTGTCCTCCCGTCGTTATACCTTCCCAAACGGTTCTTCCATCTTTGTCCACCCGAGGGTAAATTATTCTTATACACACACACACACACGAAACAAATTAAAAAAATTTTCAAAAGGTAGTAGTAAATCACTCTATAAAAAAATCGTTTTGAGTGATAATATAACGTGCGTACACAAATACATAAAATAAACGTACGAAGGAAACCACAAAAAAAAAAAAAAATAATCCGAGAGAGAGAAAAAGAAAAAGAAAGAGAGAAAACTTTTTTAGAAAACCTTTTGAAAATATTAATAATAATAATAATAATCTACGTCTCCAGGCTGTCAATAAAAAATTTAAAAATTTTATTTATTTTTCTTCTTCTTTTAAAGAAAAAATTAAGATTTTCTTCCTTTTTTTTCCTTTTTTCCTTTTCTCCTTTTTTTCCTTTTTAATTGAAATTTTGGCCTTTGAGGTGTGTTGTTTCTTTAGTGAACGTTTCACAACCTTTTAAAAACAAACTTTTAACCCTCCCCTTCTTCCCCCTTTCTCCCCCAAAAAAACAAAAATATCACGCGCTTTTGATTGTTTTCGAGTTTCTCTTTTTTTTCGTACTTATTATATCGACATTTTTTAATAATAAAAAAAAGAGAGAGAGAGAAATAGAAATAGTAAAATAGAGAGAGAGAGAGAGAGAAATAGAAATAGTAAAATAGAGAGAGAGAGAGAGAGAGAAATAGAAATAGTAAAATAGAGAGAGAGAGAGAGAGAGAGAGAGAGAAATAGAAATACTAAAATAGAGAGAGAGAGAGAAATAGAAATAGTAAAATAGAGAGAGAGAAATAGAAATAGTAAAATAGAGAGAGAGAGAGAGAGAGAGAGAGAGAGAAATAGAAATAGTAAAATAGAGAGAGAGAGAGAAATAGAAATAGTAAAATAGAGAGAGAGAAATAGAAATAGTAAAATAGAGAGAAAGAGAGAGAGAGAGATGACGACGACAATAATAAAACAACAACAACTCGTAATATTTTTTTTTCTTTGTACCCTTAAACAAAAGTTAACAAACGAAAAAAAAAAAATTTCAAAATCCGATTACCGGGAAAGAAAGAAAATAATAATAATAATGATGATAATAATAATAATGATAATAATAATAATGATAATAATAATAAATAAAAGCTAATGAGTGAAAGAGAAATCCTGAACTGTTTTTTTTTTTTTTTTTTTTTAGTCGCTTCAGTTGTTGAGAGGATAAAAAAAAAAATCTTTCAGCACAATTAAGCACGACGAATTTGTTTGTTCGTTTGTTCATTCATTTACAAAACAGTCGAATGAATTCCGTTATTATTAAGAGTCGCTAATTAATTTCGAAATAAAATAATAATAATAATAATAATAATAATAATAATAATAATAATAATAATAAAATAAAATAAAATAATAATAATAATAATAATAAAATAATAGTGATACTGATAATAATAATAATAAAATTGATGTGTTGCTCGTATGTAAAAAAATATGGAATCCAACATTTTCGTAAAGGGGACAAAGGAAAAAGATTGAGAAAGAAAGATAGTGAATTTTTTTTAAACCGTAAATTATAAGGTACGTAAGGTACAATCGACCTTTTTCCCTTTGCGGATAATAAAAAAGAAGCAGAAGAAAAAGGAAGACCCGTAAACCATGCATGGCATGAGATTTTAAAAATACCCCCGAAAAAAAAAAAAAACGACGAGGACAACAACAGTACCTGGCAACCTGGCAGACACACATCTTGGCGTCATTTTCACCCCCCCCCCGCTTCCCTAATTCTTAACGATAATATCTTTTTTCACCTTTTTTTTTTTTCTTTTCTTTATAAACATGTTTGTTCGTTCTTTTTACTTTTTTTTTTTCTTTTCCTTTTGTTATTCTTCCTACCCCCCTCCTTCCTTCGGATTACCACCTTTTTCACCTTTTTTTTTTTTTTTTCTTTCCTTATTTCTGTCTTCTTATTTTTCATTTACCCTCTTTATTATTCTTTACGTTTGACAAATTGACAGTAAATAATCGTCTAATTGATCTGAAATAATGGCTTCTCCTGACCAGAATAAAAATGGGGAATGGAAAGGTGTCGTCGTCGTCGTCGTCGCCGCCGCGGCTTTGTGACGTCAGAAGAGATTAAAATTTCATTTATTTGTTATATATATATAATATTCTCAAACAACTGGAAAAACTAAATTCATTGTTCTTTCCAAACTGAGATGGAAAAAAAACGTACGTGTGTGCGTGTGCGTGTGCGTGCATTCCATTGTCATAATTTAAAATATCCTCCAATAATCTCTTCGTTTCTTTATTAATTCCTATTTAATTTCTTCTTCTCCTTCTCCTCCTTCTTCTTCATCTTCTTTTTCATCTTCTCTGCTTTTTTTCTCTCATTTTCAAGTTTTTTCGGGTAACAAAACTTCTATGACATAATTCCATATGATTGACGGGTAAAACAAGTCCCAAATGAATTGATTGATTTTCCCTTCCCCCTCCAATTTGTCAACGCCTGTTTCCCGTGTGATATGTCAACTCACACACACACACACACAGCCTTAAAAACTTTTGTTTTTGTTTTTTGTTTTGTTTTTTCAAAAGTTCAACCAAATCTTCTTTCGTTCCTTTTATTTTATTTTATTGATTTGTGCACGTGTACACAACGTCCACACAAATAAAACAATTTTCACTCCCTCGGGATACGATAGCAGGGAGGGCGGGGGAGCGGGAGGGAGGGAGGGAGGGAGGGAGGGAGGGGAAGACAAAGAGAAAAGAAAAAAAAACTAATAAAATATAATTGTTTTTCCTTAACGTTAATCCCATTCACAACGATTCGAACAACGAGAAAACTAAAACTACGAATTAAAATTTTTTCTTCTTCAATTACACTCTTCCTTCTCCTCTTCCTCACCCTCCTACCCCTCCTTCTACTCACGGTATACATAGCACGGGAGCGATTAGGTTGTGTGTGTGCCCTGAATTTCTATAATTACACACATTTAATAAAAGAAATTTTTTTAAAAAAAAAAAACATTTACATCTTACATCAATTTTTAAAACGAAGCGTACACACACAAACACAAATACACAACATCGCTACATAAAATTGGTTCTTCTTCTTCATCATTCATCGACTACTATTCTCGTGAGAACTCAATTAGAACATTCTAGAAAAACGAAATCAACAATAAGTCATCAACATTTTACACGAACAACTTTGGTTCATTTTCTCATTAAAATTTGTTTTTAAAAAAAAAATTCCAATAACATTTTTTTTTTTTTTTTCATTTATCATTTTTCGAAAATTTTTTAAATTAACTTCGTTACCATCATCATCATCATCATCATCATTATTATTATTATTATTAATAGGATTTAAAAATAAACCTATCACACAATACCGAGTTAAAAAAAAAAAAAAAAAAAACATAAATAAAAAAATTATGAATGAATGAGATGTAGAGGAGAAAAAAAAAAAAACAAAAAAACATCGTGGCAATAGACAAAAAAAAACTTATGCGTTTTGTTTTTCCTTTTTTACATTCTTTTCCTTCTCCCCATTCCCCTCCCTTCATTTAATTATTTTTTTAAAAAGAATAATTTTTAATAATCGTCGTACGTATGCTTTTTTATCAACATCATCATCATCATCATCATCATCATTATTATTATTTTACACATTTCATAAAAAAATGATAAATGGTATTTCAATCAATATTTTTTTTTTTTTTTTTTTTAGTTCTTTGAAAAATAATTATAAACAAACAAAACCTAATATACGAGAGTGTGTTGTTTTGTCCTCCCCCCCTCCCGCGACCGGTTTTTCCAGTTGCCAGTTGTTGTTGTTGTTGTTTGTGAAACAACAAACTCATCGATTCGGACGTTGGGCATATAAAAAACATAAAAGAAAGAAAGAAAGAAAGAAAGAAAGAGAAAAAATAATAATAAAAATAAAAATAAAAAATTTTTTAAAAAACGTTCTTCGGATTAACAAATAAAGAAGAAGAACATGAAGATGAAGATGAAGAAAAAGAAAAATGGCGGACCGTCATTTTGATTAACGTTTACAAAAGTTTAATAATTTTTATTACGGTTATGTTGTTTTCATAGTAATAATAATAATAATAATAATTTTTTGACCGTGCCAACAAATCTACGGGGCCGAATTAAAAAAAAAAAAAAAAATACCTGTCGGAACATCATTTACAAGCGTGAGACGTGAATTTAATAAAAATAATAATAATGATGATGATATCAAACGCGCCATATACATACGCACACACACGCACGCACGCACGCACGCACGCATAAAGGAAAACTTTGCGGATTAATAAACGTTTTTTTCCACGTGGTTTTTTTTTGGGGGGGGTAATTTTTTCTCTTTTTTTTATTTTTTAATTTTACAACGTCGTTTTCATGTGCGCGTTCCTCCTCTCCCTTCCCCACTCCTCCTACTTCGTTTTTACACCCGCGTTTATTGGTAAAAAAAAAAAAAAAAAAAAAAAAAAAAAAAAAAAAAAAATTCCTACCCGGGTTTTTCTTTTTTAATTTTCATTTTATGTAAAAACAAAAAAAAAAAATTAATAAAGCAACATCGGGGATGAAAAAATGGGGGCCACAAAAAAGCCACGGGGGCCACAACACAGGGCCCGATTGTTTTCACTTTGAAAAAAAAAAAAAACATGCGTGTCCGGGACCGCGATCCTTAGGCAGCATGGATTCGATGGCTAATAAGATACATTTGAAAAAAAAAAAAAAAAAAAAAAAAACGTATACGTACAAACGTACAAACGTACAAACATACAAACACACACGCACATTTTTTTTCAATATTATTATTATTATTATTATTATTATTCTTTCTCTTTGTGTCCATTAATTAGAATTTATTTCATTCGTTCGTGACCATTCACGTGAATGCGGTCAAACGTATACGTGTATGTACGACGCGTTTTCAATACGAACCTTCAAATCCTTATTTTTTTCATGACAATGATAATGCGTTCGTAATGACGTCATTTAACAATGATTACGCACTACTACCAACCCCCCTAAACTACTTTGCACGCAAAATTTGAGAAGAGGAAAAAAAAACAGCAGGAGAAAAACGATTACGACGTTCGATACGTTTTTTTTTTTAAATTCTAATTCGATTTACCAAACAACCAAAACGAATCGGTCAAAAAAAGAATGAGAACGAAAAAGAAAAAAAGAGGAGAGAAAGAGAGAAAGAGAGAGAGAGAGAGAGAAAACTAAGTCAGAATCGTTCACAGGTAAAAACCGATCAACCTGAATAAACAGGAATTCAATTTAAATAAAAATGGAACGCGGGGCACCTTACACGCATGCAAGATTATCGATGCCGGGCAATCAGGCATGCAGGCAGGCAGGTAGGCAGGCAAACAGGCAGGCAGTTAGTTAGTCAGTCAGTCAGTCAGACATTTTAGAAAGGGCCGACTAACCCATCAAAAAAAAAAAAATTAAATAAATAAATTTATACATATTTATGTATAAGATGTATGTATATGTATATGTATTCCGTTGCGTAACAATATTAATTTAAAATTTTATCCACGTACGACGTATACGACGTTAAAGATTTCTTTTTTCTTCCCCCCTCTCCCTACCCTCTTTCTCCTCCCATCCCTCCCCTTCTTACTTTTACATAAATAAATAAATAAATATAAACGCATTTAACGTGGGACGCGCAATTAATATATATAAAAAAACCTTTTTCAGGTATCTGATTTCCAAAAAAAAAATAAAAAGAACCTGCACGATGAGCAACAAACGCGAATAATATAAAACAATTTTTAAAAACAAACAAACAACAAACGAACAAATTACGCAATTTCAAATTTGGAACCTGGAAAGAAAGAGAAAGAGAGAGAGAGAGAGAGAGAGAGAGAGAGAGAGAGAGAGAGAGAGAGAGAGAGAGAGAGAGAGAGAGAGAGAGAGAGAAAACAATCGCCATTCACGAAATTTTTTTTTTTTTTAATTTTGCCCTTTTCGAGATCAAAGGTTTTATTTTTATAAATTTTTTAATAATAATAATAATAATAATAATCAATATTATCATTATTATTATTATTTTAATAATTATTCAAATGATTTGTACTGAAGCGAATTTGCATTAAAAAAAAAAAAAAAGAGAAAACTGTGTCAAGTATTTTTTCAAATGAAAAATTTAAATATAAGAAAAATTAATTTTACAGGTACCGAGGAGTATAAATGGTTTTCGATCGATCGAATCAGGTACTAATTGACATCTTGCCCCGCAAAAAAAAAAAAAAAAAATATACATGATCAATAAATTAAATGCGTTTTTTTTGAGATGACAAAAAAAAAAAAAATTGCAAAAAAAAAATTTTCAACTTATATAAAATTCAATAATTTAACAAACTCGTTTTACCAAATGCCGTGCCTGGAATTCGAAACAGGCATTGGCAACTATTATCATTATCATTATTATTATCATTAT
>NW_002987875.1:98475-131266 GCF_000006295.1 Pediculus humanus corporis | reverse complement strand
ACGCTATGACCGTTGGCTTATTATTATTATTATTATTATTATTATTATTATTATTATTATTCAAACGTTATGATTTTTATCATAAACGAAAGTTTCACAAGAATTTATTAATAATAATAATAATAAAAAAAAAAAACGTGGCTAAAGACAAAAAAAAAAACAAGCAACCGCACATTGCACGTTAGTTTGAGTAATACAAACATAATATAAACGCAAAAGAGTATGAATACAACAGGTTAAAATATTTTTTCAAAAAAAAAAAACCGCTCCGAGATTATTAAAAAAAAAAAAATTATTGATTATTAATAACGACGTGAATTTAATAAAAATTTTTTGTTTTCAGTCCAGGTTCGTAACGAACGTTCTCGAGCATGAAAAAACAAAAAACTCAAAGTATGAGTAATATAAAAAAAAAAAAAAAACGTTCGATCGTGCGTAGCATTCAAAATTCTGCAAAATTTCAACCGCAAAACAAAAAAAAAAAAAAAAAAATCTTTCGAAGGTCGGCGACAATTTTCCCGACGGAACACAAAAAAACCGCAAAACAAATTTACGACAAATCAATACTCGCGACAATCAAAACCATTAAAATAAATCACCGAAATTAACAAAAAAAAAAAAAAAAAAAACATGCGTGTCCGGGACCGCGATCCTTAGGCAGCATGGATTCGATGGCTAATAAGATATTTTTATAAACAAAAATGAGGTTCCAAAACCAATTAAAAAAAAAAAAAAAAAAAAAAAAACCTGGAGAAAAAAAAACAATCATACCTGTTTTGTTTAAATGTTTGTTTGTTCGAGTGTGTGTGTGTGCGTGCGCGCGCGTGTGTGTGGTTAAAAAAAAATTTTTTTCTCTTTCCATTACATTTACTTTGTATGGATAAAACGACTGTCACGACGTAATAATAATAATAATAATATCAATATTTTTAAACGTTTTTTTTTTTTTCTCAACACTGGAACAAACAAACAGACAAACAAAAACCTGGAGAAACTGATACGTAATAATAATAATTACCTTTTTAAAAAAAGTGTGATTTTTCACTGTACAGGAGAAGAGAAATGGAGAATGTTTCAAACTGATCCAAGGCTGTGGAAAAAGAAAAAAGAGAAGAAAAAAAAATTGAAATTATTCACACTCGAGACAAACAATGGCGGCAAATAATAATTATTTGCCATGTAACACATTCGATAATAATAATAATAATAATAATAAAGAAAAAATGAAATAAAAATAGGAGGGGGTGGGTAAGGGAGGGAGGTGGAAGGGAAAACCATTCATCGGAGGCAATTAAATCATTCTTACGTGAATTTTCATTAAGATAACAACTTATCGATGACAATAAGGTCAAACAGTAATAATAATAATAATAATAAAACAATATTAATGATGATGATGTTGGTGTCAATAACAATCATTTTATCACGCCAATTTTTTTCCCCCTTCTCTCTCTCTCTCTTTCTCACGCTCTCTCTCACTCTCACTTTCTTTATTCATGAATTCTCGCGTTGCACACGCACTCACACACTCCTTATCACACCTGATTCGATACATGATTTAATGTTTTACAACCACGTTCGAATGATTAACTACTCGAGGTTATAATTAAATAACACATCATTAACAAATCGTAGTACATATTTTTTTCTTTTTTCTTTTCATTTTCCATTTTTCTGCGTTACACTACCTCCTCCACTCCACATCCCACCCCACCCCCCTGATTGTTTTTATCCCCGATAAACCTCCTCCGTATCATCATAGTATCAACAACCATTTTTTTCATAATAATCGATTAACGTAACAAAACTCGAACAACAAGATTTTATTATTGACACGTAATGACTACGTATAAGAACAATTAAAACATTTCGTTCAAGGGAGGAAGGGTGGAGGAGAGGGGGGATAGAAGAAAACAACCTGAAAGCAAGAGAGAGAGTGAGAGAGAGAGAGAGAGAGAGAGAGAAAAGAAAAATTGTTATCACGATCTCGTCGACGTTCTTCGAATTTTTTTTTTTTTTTTCGCATGTAAAAACGATGTAACAGAATATGTCATAATTCTTAAGTTTACTCTCTCCTGCTGACACGATAAATTTACGAATTAATTTTTTTTTTTTTATCAAGTGATTTTCTATAATTAATTGCCATTTGTCACGATAAATTTTTTTTTTTTTGAAGTAGTTTTATCGTTCCGATCGAAATTAATTTTTTCTTTTCCCCTCTCTCTTCTTCTCTCTCTTTCTTTCTTCCTTCCTCTTCCTCCCTCTCTGCCTTTAAACATTAATATATAAATTTTTTTAAAATCCGAATTCATTGATCGAATCAAACAACAATATCTGTATCGATTCCAAATGTGAGAGAGAGAAAGAGAGTAAACAATGGGATAAAATAAAACAAAAAAAAAAAAAAAATAATAATAATAATAATAATAATAATAATAATAAAAACTTTTAAATCTGACGTAAATTTCTTATAGCCTTTCTCCCGTGTTTTTAACCTCCTCCTTCCCCACTTTCTTTTCTCATTTTTCTTCCAGAAGAGAGAGAGAGAGAGAGAGAAAATTAGAATCCAAAGAGATCGAATTCTAAAAAAATTTTCAACTCAATTTATCACATTTTTTCCCATTTTACTTTCTTTTTTTTTTTTTTTTTTTTTTTGCTTCTTTTCTTTTTCTCATTCTTCTTCCACTTTTTTTTTCTTTTTTTTTTTTTTTTTTTTTCCTTCATTCTATGATTTTCAACTCGAATAAACGAAAAATCAACCAACTGGTAAATTGGCCAATAATGACTAGAAAAATGAAGGTGGAAGTGAAAGAAAAAAAAAAAAAGAAAAAAAAAGAAAAAAAAAAGAAAAACAATTGAAACTTATGTCTTTGACGTTCTTTCACAAAAAAATAAAAATAAAAAAATAAAAAATCGATAGGAAACAATTTCGATATATCGTTTTATAATATTGTCTATTGCCACTTTAAAAGGTTAAAATCATTACACTTTAATTTTAAAAGTATTATTATTATTATTATTTTGCTATTATTATATGGCGAAAATAAAACAAAATTAATTTTTCTCCTTCTTCTTCCTTCTCAACCTCATCGTTCTCCTCCTTCTACTCTTCCTCCTCCTCCTCTCCCTCCCTTTCTACTCCTCCTCCATTAAACAATTGACCGTTAAAAAAAAAATGCAATAACAGGTATTTAATTAAAACCTTTATCAATTTATTATTAATTTTCATTATTATTATTATTATTATTATTATTTATTTTTCATTTCTTATTTATTCGTTTTTTTTTTTTTTTTACGACGGCATTAAAAATAATAATAATTTCTCCATCTCTCTCTATCTCTCTATCTCTCCATCTCTCTTTTTCCGTCTCACTCTCTAGAATTTTCTACGAGCGGCCAATTAAATTATTCATTTATTTATTTTTTATTTATTTTTTGTAACAACCGAACCGTCCCGTCCCGTCGTCCGTTTACGTCGACCAGTTTACATTGAATCTTTTTATATCTTGTTACCGATTATAATATGATTCCGTCGCCATTTTAAATAATAAATTTTTTTTTTTTTTTTTTTTTTTTTGTTGGGGGTCCCGTTGAGTGTACGAGGAGGACCGGTCGTTTACCACTAAATCTTTTTACGTTTTTTTTTTTTTTTTTTTTTTTTTTTAAGTATGTATATTAAATAAAAAAAAAAAAAAAAAAACTTCATCGATATTTTTTTTTTTTTACCCTTGGGCTTTCGTCGTCGTCGTCGTCGTCATCGACGTCACCGTCGTCTACAAAATACGAAGACGAACTTGACAATAAACAACCCGAATTTGTATTCATCCCATACGTGACACACGAAAAGTTACAAAAATCAGCAGCAGACGATCAGAATCAAAACGAAGCAATACTGTGCAACTTGACGAGAAAACAAAAAAAAAAAAAAAAACGAAATAAAGCAGAAGACAAAAAAAAAAAAAAAAAAAAACTACGTCTACCAATCGTATATACAAACACTTAACAAGTTTATACCGTGCAAAAAGTTTTATATTATTATTATTATTATTATATTTTATCTCTCTTCTTTTTCTATCCTTTTTCTTATTCTATCTAATTCCACGACCAATAAAAAATACATAAATATAAAAAGCTGAAATAAGTAAACTTCAAAATCAAAAATAAAAATAAAAAGTTATTATTATTATTATTATTATTATTATTATTATTATTATTATTATTATTATCATCAATTGTCGTGTCATCAGATAAACAACATCTTTATTTGCCTGGATATATGGATGTATATAAAAATCCTGTTCATCTTTACATCACATCAATCCAACAATCTATACATACATTTATTTATTTATTTTATTTCTCTCTCTCTCTCTCTTTCTCTTTCTCTCTGTCTCTCTCTCACACACGCAGTCTGCATACTTATTTCACAAATACCTTAAAAACATTTAACATCAATCTCGAGACCTGTTTCCAAAGACCGGTACGGAATAAAATAAAATAAAAATAAGAAAAAAAACAATTTATAAAAGATAAAAGCATTACACTACTCTAGTTTTTTTTTTTTCATTCCGGAAATCGAAATTTAAAAATAAGAAGAAAAAAAGTAAGAAAGAAAGAAAAGAATGAAAAGAATGAAAAGAAAAATTTTCTCGGAATTTTTATTGAGCTTAGAGGAAGCGGAGGAGGAGGAAAAGAGAGAAAAGAGAGAGAAAGAGAGAGAGAGGAAAAAAAAACATTTCTCGAGAGCTTTCGTGGAAAGAGAAAAATGACTTTTGTGTAAGAAGAAGAAAAAAAAATAAAATAAAATAAAGAGTGAGAGAGAGAGAGAGAGAGAGAGAGAGAGAGAGAGAGAGAGAGAGAGAGGAGAGACAGAGTGAGAAAGAAAGAGTGAGAGAGAGAGAGAGAGAGAGAATATAGAAAAGTTGGAATAATGTTTCCCTCTTTTTTTTTTTTTTTTTTATTATTGAAAAATACTTCCTACGTAAGAAAGAAATTCAATTTATTCAAATTTTTTTTTCTTTTTTTCCTTCTTCTTTCTACTACTATTTTTTTTTCTTTTTCTCTTTAATGAATACTCTCTCTGGAAAACTCCATTACATTACTCCCCCTCCTCCTCCTCCCGTTCGGCGGAAAATTAAATGATAGACTTTGAAAAAGAAAACCATAAAATAAAAACAGAAAATAAAAAATACAAAAAAAAAAAAAAGCCGGACTAAAAAAAAACAAAATGGCGTGACTGAATAAAAAAAAAAAAGGAAAAAAGGAAAACCTTTTAAAACACACCGGGAGAGAAAGAGAGAGAGAGAAAATTTCATCGAAACAAATTATACGTACACCGTAAAACAAACAAACAAAACACAAGCAACAAACGACAAACGACAACATCAAAAAAAAAAAAAAAAAAGGAAAAAAAAACTACTGGAATTATTTTTAAAAAAATTTACCACGTTTTCCTCATTCTCAGAGGATACTAATAAACGCGTACCTACTAACAACCAAACAACCAGTTTGGCGACGATTTTTATCATGAGATAATAATAACATTAAACGAACGTTTTTTTTTTCTTTTTTCTCTTGCCAAAAAAAATTATTTTTAACTAATTCCAGGTTTTTCGTTCGTTAATTTCCATAAACTTTCGTTCGACAAACGCTTCATCACAAAAACATTTACATAATTTTTGGAAGGGAAAAAAACCAAAAAAAACTGAGGTTAAATTTTCTCTCTCTGTTTCTCTTTCTCTCTCTCTCCTAAATGTACGCATCAATTAACATAGAAAAAAAGTTTTTTTTTTAATTTCTGAGAAAACCTGAATTTTTAAAAAAAAAAAAAAAAAAACTATTATTCAATTAGAAAACCAGTCGCGGTTTTATATAAATTATTTTTTTTTAAAAAATGCCAAAAACAGGTACGTAATGCAATGAATTAAGGAAATATAAATCTTATTTATTTATTTTACCAAGGCCTCGCTGGAAAAATCATCGATTAAATCAAAAGACAACAAATCAACGGATGAGGAGGAAAAAACACTCTCAGGTTATCTCATAAACCTGGAAAGGTTTAGGTATACTCCTCGAACTATTCGAAACGTACGAGGGAAAACAATTTTACAAAAAAACACCCTTCGAAACTCTCCAAAACAGAGACCGAAACGTTTCTTTTACACACATTTTTACCCGCCATTTTGTTTTCCGTACCTTAAAAAAAAGAAAAACCTTAAAATAATCGATTATACCGGTAAAAAAAAAAAAAAGTGAAAAGATTATCCGGGGGTTCCTCTTTCTCACCTTGATTGTCAAATGAAAACAATTATACAAAAATGTTTTATTATTATTATTATGAAAATTCCCTCTCCTTATTTACGAATAAATAATTTTATAAAACGATCTTGTGACACGACAACAATGGCGTGCAAACATAAATTCTCACTTTTTCGTATATGGTACGTTTTAGATACAATAGAACGGACGAACGAACGGGACGGAGGATAACAAAAGGTTAAGTGTTAGACCGAGTCGATATATATATATATATATATATATATACCATTTTGTCGCTCTGTAAAAGAACGCCCAAAAGTGTAAAAATATAATAACAAAAAGAGAGGGGAGAGAGGGGGGGAGGAAAAAGGGGAAAAAAATTCTTTGGCTTATTCTTTCATTGTTAATGACACGGTCACCCCTGCCATTAACATCCCCTTTCCTTCCCTTCTCTTCCCTTTTCGCATCGAAAATGACCTAACAAAATAATAATAATAATAATAAAAATAATTCGCTTTTTCCCCTTCACCCTACTCCTCGCCCCTTACCCCCCCTTTTTTGTAATTCGTTTAAGAGAAAATCATTTATTATTACGTAATTATTTATTTATCGATTTCAAACGAAAAAATGGCCTACGCGTATTTTAATGGACAAATAATACCACAAATTTGTTACTCCCAATATCTCTCTCTTTCTCTCTCTCATTCTCCTCCTCACTCCTTCGGCAATTTATTACAATGGTAAAAACTCCGGGTTGAAATTGTAAAAAAAAAAAAAAAAAACCGGGCACAATATTTTAACAATTGTGTGTTTGTTGTTCAATTAATCGTTTTCTAAACAATGATAATAATAACAAACCTGCTCTGTTTAACTCATAATGTTTTCCTATTGTTTCCATTTACAACAACAACAACATTACGTAACTATTTTGTTATTACGTCACACTCGAATTACGTACGTTTAAAGGATCGTCGCGTTAATGCTCGATCGAAATAGGTTTTTCATTATAAATCCCTCCCATTAATTTTTTTGCAAATAATTCACATTTAAACATTTTATAATAAAATCGAGATTTGAAATGTACGCCGTGCCACTGCCCACCATCAACACCAAAAGAAAAAACGATCACGTGACAAAACAAAACAAAAATATACCCCGTGAAGGACAACAAAAATCCCCTTTTTATATAAATAAGCACCCTTAACCGGATCGAAATAATTCGATTACAAAAAAAAAAAATAAAAACATATCAATGAGTATATAATTTAATAATAATAATAATAATCGAGTTATCAGTAACTTTTGATAAGAACCAAACGACGCAAACAAACTTTTTTCCAACATTTTTATAAACTCTATGACTGTTGCTAACAAAATAAAAGCTGCGGAGGGGGGAGAAACTCGATTTGTCCTCGAATCGAAGATGAAAGGTCGAATCGAAAAATATCGACAAGGGAAAAGGGAAAATGATAATAATAATAATAATAACAGTGGAAACTTAGGTAATACTTCACCACAACGCGTGACAACAATCTTCAAAATAATCCAAGAAAATCATTCGAGTTTTCATTTTTTTTTTTTTAGGAAAAACTAACAAGAAGAGATCGAGATAGATCACAAAGAAAAATAGATAGATGAATGAGTAGATGAAAAATTAAAAGAGTTCTGATATGAAATCAATAAATAAATCAATAAAAAATAATAATAATAATAATAATAACAAATCGATTACACATTTCACGTCTCCTCGCATAAATTAATAATTTGTTTTAAAAAAATAAAGTACAAAAAAAGACAGAGAAAGAGAGAGAGAGAGAGAGAGAGAGAATTTAAAAACGTCGTGACGAAGAGAGAAAGAGAGAGGGGGAGGGGAGTAGAGGGGAATAAAATGGGGAGCCGCCACGTCGTTTTCGCTTAAAATTTTTTAAATAGATGCGCATTCCTTTTAAAACGCAACTGTTACGATGTTACTTGATAAAATCTCATTTCAACTTTTTTTTTTTTTTTCCTCCAAAAAAAAAAAAAATAAAATGAAAATGAAAATAATAATAATAATAATAATATTGATGATGATGATGATGATGATGATAGTAATAATAATAATAAAACGGTTTGTCGTCACCACATCGTTAAAATCTTTTTTTCATTCTTCCCTATAAACTTCTTCCATATTTTTTTCCCCCCTCACACTCTCTCTCTCTCTCTCTCACTCGTGCTTTTCCTTCATTCTTTCTCTCCTTTTCCTCCTCCTCATCCTTCTCCAGATCGATTTCAATTCCAGCCACGAATAAAATAAATAAGTAAATAAATAAATAAATAAATTCTTCGTATTCGTCGTCGTCGTCGTCATCACCACCGCCATCATCATCATCATCCTTGCAATCGTCAAATAAAATCAAACCAAATCGATTTAAATTTATTTATTTATTTATGTTAAAATTTTAAATAAATAAATAAATAAATAATTTTTTTTTTCACTCGAGTTTTCCTATAAAATCTTTTTTTTAAAAAAAAAAAAAAAAAAAAACGCGGGAAAGAAAAACACGAAAGGAAAAGAAAAAAGTGAGAGTAAAGAAAGAAAGAAAGAAAAAAGAGCAAAAAAAAAAAAAAAAAAGATTAACAAAAATACCTTTTTAAGAGGCTTTCTTTTCTCTCTAACTTTTTCTTCTTTTCCTTTTTACTTTTTTTTTTTTGTCTTCTTCCACGAAACATAGAAGAAAAAAAAAAAAAAAAAAAAAAAAAAAACGGTACCCCCGTCAAAAAGTTTTTCTTTTCCCTTCGGTTGAAAGCGTTTCTTTCCTTCTTTTTTTTTTTTTTTATAATCCGAAAAAAAAAAAAAAAAATTTTTTTTTCTTTTTTGAACTCTTTCAACTACGGCATTGAAGTCCGATGATAAACAAAAACAAAGAAAAACTTTTTCCCTTTTATATTTATTAAAACAAAAAATTGTTTTCATCGCCATTTTATTAATTTTTTTTTTTCTTTTTTTAAAAACTCAATCGACGAAACTTCGCATTAAAAATAATAATAATAATAATAATAATAATAATAATAATAATAATAATAATAATAATAATAATAATTAAGTACAAAACGGAAAATTAATTTTTTTTTTTTTTCGAAAACGAATTTTTAAACCCCCTCCCCAAGAAAAAAAAAAAAAAATCTAATTCTCTTTACCTTGTCGTTAACTATTTGTTTGTTTTGTAACACGATAAACTCAAATTCAGGGCTACCAATTTTGTATGTACAAAAACAAAAAATTTCTTGTTAAAATTTAACAAACACAAACGACGGCACAAACAAAATTAATACTCACGACATTCAAATGCAAAAACGAGTCGAACGAAAAACAATCAAAAAAAAAATAAATAAATAAATTATTTGCAAAAAGTTCAAAAGAACTTTTTAAGATCGGGGAGGGGGGGCATATCCGGTTTTTTAAACCGCCCCGCCCCCGCCCCCCGAACAACCCGTAAAACTTTCATTTTTCTTCGCGCACAAGAATTTTCTAGATTTGTTACATAAAATTGAAATTTTTTTTTAAAAAAAATTTATGAGGAGAAAAAAAGCGACGAGAAGTATATCGCTGTACAAAGTGTGACTTTTAAAAAAAAAAAAAATTTCCTTTTCCTTTCCCTATCCTATCCTATCCTTTCCTTTCCTTTCATTTCTTTCCTTTTTTCCTTTTTTTTTTTCTAATCAACGTGATCAACGCGTCGTAGTTATAAAACCTATTAAAATCGATTTATGAACGCGTAAAATTGTCAAATCGCTTTAAAAAAAAAAAAAAAAAAGAGAATAAAAAAGGGAAAATGAAAGAAAGAAAGAAAGAATAGACCGAGCGAATTCATTTTTTATGTCGCAAATGAAAAAAAAAAGAGAAAAGGAAAGAAAGAGAGACAAAGAGAGAAAGAAAGAGAGAAAGAGAGAAAAGAGAGAGCGAGAGAGAGAAAAGAGATAAAGAACAAAAGAAAAAAGAAAAATTGTAAACCTTGGCATTATTTGATGTCACACATTATTCCTAAAATATATATATATATATATATATTATTAGAATTATTTATTTTATTTAATATTTAATTAATCGAGTTAATTAAATTAAGCAATAATATTATTATTCGCAGGGAAAAAAATCAAGGCCGCGACTAAAAAAAAAAAAAAAAAAAAAAAAAATTAACAACAAATTAAAATGAACTTTTACAAATGACAACATTTCGAATTTTATTACTTCGACCGCAAATTTTTTAATTTGGGTAATGGCTTATTTTCCCCTCTCTCTCTCTCCTCTCCTCCCTCCCCCGTCTTGAGAAAAAAAAACTAACAAGAAATTATGCAAAACTACAACTCGAGAGAATTGAGAGAGAGAGAGAGAGAGAGAAAAAGTTTCGAGAAAGAGATGTGCTTCGTACATACATACACACACACACTACCACCACTTCCATCTATTCTTTCCACGAGTTCTTCCCTTCCCCCTCCCCCACCCGATTATTCCTTGAAAAAGTTTTCATGGATTGTCATCTAATTCGAATATAAACCACCGTTCGACACAAAAACTTTTCCAAAAAAAAAAAAAAAAGGAAGGAAAAAAAGCACGTTTAATGAAACAGAGAGAGAGAGAGAGAAAGAGAGAAAGAGAGAGGGGAGGGACGAAGAAAACTTGGATATTATTTAATCGAACGATTGAAAAACTCTCCTTGTTTTTTCTTCTATAAGTCATTCGTAAAACTGCAATCACAATAATAATAATAATAATAATAATTACAAAACCGGAAAAACCGTGAAATGATTGTGAATGAAACGATTACCGGGAATAAAAATTTTTATACAATTAATAATTATACACGCGCACACACACACACACGCACGATATCAGATAACGTTTTTCTCGGCAAGAATTCATTATTTCTCTGGACTCCAAACAACAACAACACCTATATTTCTAAAGAATAAAAAAAAAAAAAAAAAAAAAAACTCGTTCTTTCTCTCTCTCTTTTCTTTCTAGAATTTTCACACCCGCGCCCCCCCCCCGACCATTTATTTCATTGTGTGTGTATGATTCGCAAAACAAGAACAATATACATTTTGTTTCGAGGCATACCTTAAACCAAAGAGTATATAAACCATTCATTCTTATATTTCCATTTTATTACGAAACAAAAATTTAAACGCGTGCATGCGTGCGTGCGTGCGTGCGAACTCGAAACAGAAACTTCATCACGCCTAAATTATTTGCGAAATTCGTGGTTTTAATAAGAGAGGGAGAGGGAGAGGTGGGGGGAAGAGGGAGGATTAAAAATATCCAAAGATCCTTAGAAAAAACAAAATTTTCCACGCGCTGTCACTCATTAATCTCGAATCGATCAAGTTAACTCTCACACTTGTGAGAAAATATTCATTCCATTAATGGAAAACTAATACTTGAACACGAATTTTTTTTTCGAAAGAACGTGTAAGAAGAAGAATAAGAAGATATCGATAACGTCGTTCGAGTTATTTAGAAAAAAAAAAAGAGTAAATAAAAAAACGATAAATTTTCATTCGAATCGATTAATCGAACGATTTTTTTTAAATAAACGGTTTGTGAATCTTCAACGATCGATATCGCCATCTTTACGACTTTCTTTTTTGAAATCCCCTCCCTTGCCTCCCCGAAAAAAGCGGTAATATATTTTTTCTGCCTTTGTTTCCCTTTTGTTCCTTTTTTCCTTTTTCCAGACAAAAAATGTTCGAGTGAATTTTCATTGATAAAAAAAAAATTTTTTTCAACGTTTCAAAGGAAAATATTCGATCGATTACAAAACATTGTCGCCATTTTTCCTCACATCTCATTCCGTCGGAATGATTTCTCTTTCTAAAACCACGTCGAAATTATTAAATCCGCGTTCATTCGATGTAAACAAATATTTTCTTTTCGTTTTTACTTCCACGACGATCCTGTCATCATTTTCATCATTTTCTCAACTATCCGCCGCGTAAATTTTTCCTTCTTTTTCTTTTTATCGTATGAAAAAAATCTCTTTCGACGACGGATGAAGTTTTCGCCATTTTTATTTTATTTTATTGTATTTTTTTTTTTCAAAATACTTAAAAAGTCAGGTTCGTTTATGAGTCTAATGAATTAGGCATTTGATTGCCGCCTGTCTGGTTTGTTGGTTGGTTGTCTTTCGAACCGACCATTTTTCTTTTTTTTCTCTCTCTCTCTCTCTTCCTCTCTCTTTTTTTTTATTTCAATTATTTAAATCTAAATTTTAACGGTTTCTTGACATTTATATAAAAAAATTATTATTATTATTATTATTATGAGTAATAAAATTGAATACGGAGGAGGAGAAGTCTTTTCGTCTCGCAAAAAAGAAGAAGAAAATTTTTTTTCTTTTTTTGGTTTTTATTACTCCAAGTTGAAGATTTTTTTTTTTTTTTTTTACTCAGAACCAAATATTTTCTCTGTAGGCCACAAAGAGGGGGAGGGAGAAAGGGAAGAAGAGAGGAAGGGAGGGAGGAAGTGGGCGGAAATGTAAACAAACAAAAAATTTCGCATATTTTAAATGAATGAAATGTACAACGCGACGTGATCCTAGCAACGTTCGTCTTTTCATTTTTTTTTTTTTTTTTTTTTTTATGGAAACACAAACACATTGAAACATCATGCACACAATCGTGTCGATAGATAATCATCCATTGATTTCCTTTGAGGTTAAATTCAAATATTTTAAAGGTAATAAAGGAATCGATCAAGTAGAAAAAACGAAAACCAAAAAACCAAAAAAAAACCAAAATCGTAAAAAAATGAATGGTGGTATCGAAATGCGGTGGCACCAACACAACCCAACGTTTATTACCCGACCACGTGATTCTTTGGATAAATCGACATTTTTTTTTTTTTTTTTTTTACAGAAATTACGAAAAAAAAAAAAAAGTTTTGCTGAAAAAACGTTGCAGGAATCACCTTTATAATACATTTGCTACTACCTGCAAAATAAAAACGTGGCACGAACGATATAACCGATGATGTCAAATTACAAATCCGCATACGAATAATTTTCTTTTGTTTTTTTCTTTTCTTCTATTCGCACGTTCTTTTATATCTGCTATTCGCACGTTTTTATATTGAACCTTCGATCGACCGAACCAACGAACGAACGGTTGCAGTTCAACCCCATTTTCTTCTAAACGTTCATCTTCTCCCCTTTCCCTACCCCTTCCTTCCCTTTCCTCCCCTTCTCCCTTCACAAAAAATTTAATTTATCGTCTGCCATCTCGAATCAAAAATTTAATTTGTAAAAAAAAAAAAAATTAATTATAAATATTTATTAACTAACTCCTTCTCTTAAATTACGTTTATAACGCCAAAAAGTAAAAAAAAAAAAAAAAAAAAAAAAAAAAATTGTAAAGCGAGCGAGTGCGATTCTCTCTCTGATTCCACGACAAATTTTTCATTCGTTTTACGCTGTTTATAAGACAAAGAGAGATAGATAGATAGAGAGAGAGAGAGAGAGAGAGAGAGATAGAGAGAGAGAGAGATAGAGAGAGAGAGATAGAGAGAGAGAGATAGAGAGAGAGAGATAGAGAGAGAGAGAGAGAGAAGAAAAAGACAAAAAAAATTAAATGATATAAAATAACAAATAATTTAACGCTCATTTATATTATTATTATTATTTCCTACTTTTTCACGAGGAGAAAATATTTTAATGCCACTTTTTTTTTTTTTTCTTTTAAATTCGTTTGTTAAATAAAATTAAAAAAAAAAAAAATTTTATTTATTTTTATTTTCCATACAATCAATTAACAACATTTGCTAGTTTTTTTGCTAAAATAAATTAATGTTCTCACGATTCTCTTTTTCCTCCAGCAACTTTCTCGCTAAAAAGGGCGTAACATAATTTTTTCTTTTTTTTTTTTATTAACAACAAACAGAAACTGAAAAAGGAGAAAGAGAGAGAGAGAGAAAGAGAGAAAAAGAGCAGACGATGGTTTGGGTTCGTGCGTTGTCCATGCGTAAACAAACAAGTTTTTTTCCTTTTTCTTTTTCTTTTTTTTTAATTTTTAATTCTTTTTTATTAATCTACAACTTGTCTGACATTAACTTAATTAACAAAAAGTAATTAATGACAAAATGGCAATTTACATTTTAAAATGTTTTTTTTTTTTTTTTTTTTGAATGAAATTTCCAAAGCGGCAATTTGACATTTTTGAATCTCTTTCGCCTTTCACAGAAAAAAAAAAAAAAAAAAAAAAAACCCTAATCGGCCCCCATCATCGTTAACTCTGTCACAACACTCGTGCCAACAACAACAACAACTTTTGCGAAAGAGAGAGAGAGAGAGACGATCGCAAACGACGTTTAATAAAAAGAAAGAGAAAGAGAGAGAATATAAAAATAATAATTACGTAATAATAATAATAATAATAATAATTAATAAATAAATAAAAAGGTCGAGACGCGAAACGGAAATTCCAAAAAAAAAAAAAACATTTTCTAGAATTTTCTCGCGAACAATTTTTCTTTTTTTTTGGGAGGGGGGTTTCAATTGATGACGTCATATTTTCACGGACGAATCGAAGGCCATTTTTTTCCCTTTTTTCAAACATTTTCACTCTCAAAAAAAACCACTCGAAATAATAATAATAATAAATACAAGACGACATAATCGTTTGCAGATGTAATGTAACGAACGAACGAACGCGTTGTCGACAAAACGGCAACAAATCCGCGGTTTCCCCCCCCACCTCGCTCCTCCCCTTTTCCTTCCCTTTTCCTCCGCTCCCCTCCATTTCGTTTTTTTGTTCCTTCTTTCTCTTTCTCTCCTTTGTTCGAAAATAATTATTTAGAAAATTAAAAAAAAAAAAAAAAAAAAAAAAAAATTTTTTTTTTAAATGTCCCTTCTTATCAAGATTCCCGGGTTTATTTTCATGTTGGCTAAACATTAATTCGTTAGCCGGGTTCTAATTAAAGTCTTAATTAGTAATATAAAAAAAAAAAAAATTGTAAAATTATTTTGCCCGCTACGAAAAAAAAAAAAAAAAAAAAAAAAAAAACTAAACTAAACGTGAAATTCGCAAGACTTTAAATAATAATAATAATAATAATATTATTAATAATAAAAAATGGTCTGGAGAACATTTTTATTACGTTTAAAATTTATAACTCGAAATTAATATTGTGAACATTAAATTTTTATATAATATATTTATTTATACACATGTATATACTCTTTACGTACACGTAATAAAAATAGCAAATTCCTTTTTTTCCCTCCCCCCTCCCTTGTTATCCACTCACAATATTTCGACGAACAATTTTTTTAACGTGAGAAATAAAACAAAATAAAATAAAACAAAAATCGTAAAAGAAAAAAAAAAAAAAAATCAAGAATGCGAAACAAAAGAGAACGAGTGATGGAGAGGTGGGGGAGGGAGGTGGAGAACGAGATGGGGGAAAAATAAAAAATTGAAATTCGGTTAATAAAGAAGAAAAAATAAAAAAAATAAAAAAATAAAAATTTCAAATTTTCAACCTGGAATTTATGACTTAAACCCAAGCAATAAAAAAAAAAAACTTTTAAACTTTTAAAACATACACCATCATGCTCCATGCAAAAAAATTGTTTTCTTCTTTTCTCTTTCTCTCTTTCCCTCTCCCCCTCTTTCTCTCTCTTTCATTTTTATTTTCTTTTATGTCATGCAATGAAAATAAAAGTATAAAAAAAAAAAAAGCTTTCGGGCATTAAAATATATATATATATATATATATATAAATTTGTTAAAAATGATAAGAGAGAAATATATATATATATGACAAAGGAATAAAAAGAAAGAAAAAAAGGATTATTATGGGGAGAGAGAGAGAGAGAAAGAGAAATTGGGGGGGGGGTGGAGTAAGGATACAGAAAAAGGTGAATGACCCCATAACAAAAACAACAAACCATCTGTCAAAAAAAGATAACAAAAAAAAAGAAAAGAAAAGAAAAAGGAAAAATTTTCAAGAGGTAAACAGGTTTAAAATTTTTCCCTTAAAAACTTTTTTTGTCTTTTTCTTTTCTTTTCTTATTCGTCTTCATTTTCCACCCCCGCCGCGTACTCCCCACCCCCTCCCCTCCGTTTCCTTTGTTTTTCTTTTTTTTAAAGTGCGACAAATTTTTTTTTTTTTTTTGTAAAATTCAAATTCTTGTGCCACTTTATAATAGTAATTTTTTTTTTAATTATTTTAGGTTTTGAAATTTCGCAGTTTCGTCTCTTCCCCCTCCTCTTTCTCTTCTTCCTCCTGCTTGTTCTTCTTCTTCTCTTTCTCTTCCTCCTCTTCCCTCCTCGCACAAAAAATAAATAAAATAAAATAAAAAAATTTCTTCTTCTTTTTTTTCCGTAATTGAATTTTTACTTTAAATTATTTTCCTTTTTTTGTCTTTTTCTTCTTCTTCTTCTTATTCTCCTTTTTTTTCTTTTTCCTTTTTTCATCCCTCCCCGAATTTCCTTTTTTCTTCTTTTTTTTTTCCAAGAGTTAAAATTGTTTAAAAATTTTATTTTTTTTCCTCTCACTTTTTTTTTTTTTTTTTTTATCGCAACGAAAGGAAAATTTTCCTTTTTTTTCCAGACGAAAAAAAAAAAATATATATACATGTAATTTTATTCCTCGCTTTCCTTTTCATTTGATTAATGAGAAAATTTAGAAAATTCCATGAGGGAACGAAGAGAGAGAGAGAGAGAGAAAAGCGTCTTCTTTTTTTTTTTAAGAAAGAATTTCAAATTCTTTTACCAAATTCTTCCTCTTCCTTCATCTTCTCTTTTTTCCCCCTCCCCCCATTCTTTCAATTTCTCCATCCCTCATTTTCACATAATTTTCACATCTCACCGAAATAAAAACGAAAAAGTGAGAAGAAAAGGAAAGAGGGAGAAGGAGAGAGGGGGGGAAGGGAAATTCGAAACAAAATTTCGCGAATTCAATTACGAACGTTTAGTAAAAAAAAACAATAAAAAAAAAAATTTTTTTCTTTCGTTTCTCGTTTTCACGATTTAATAATCGCGCAGACTTTTTCTACGAAATCGTTACGTAAAAATAAAACAAGCTTTTTATAATTTTCTCTCACCTGTTTTCCATAGAAATAATAATAATAATAATAATAATAATAATAATAATAATAATAATAATAAAAACAAAAACTGGAGAAACGCAGAAGACAATGTAAAAAGAAAACAACAAAATCATTTACGACAAATTAAAACAAATTTTTTTTTTTTTTTTTTTTCCAAAGGAAATCGAATTTTCTAGAAACACACAAAAATATTTTACGTCACACACAAAAAAAAAAAAAAATCGATACCGGATCGTTTTCATTGGGTTTTTTCTTCTTCTACCACTCAGAAAAGGTTCCCCATTTTAACGTCGATATGACGTCATTCAACGATCAACCTTTTTTATCACGAAATAATTTAAAAAAAGATAACGACAATAATAATAATAATAATAAATTTATCAAACGAATAATACGAAAGTAAAGGTTTTTTCTTTTTCGAAAAAAAAAAAAAAAAATCCTTTTTTTAGCCGGAATCAAACTGCCACGACAAAACGACTTTTGCAATCGATTAATCGATAACCACTTTCGATTCGACAAAAAAAAAAAAAAAAATTAAATATTCACCATTCGAGTGTAAAAAAATACAAAACAAAAACAAAAAACAAAAACTCCCAGAATGCGACGACGAACAAGGGGGGGGAAAAAAAAAAAAAATTAATTTTTTTTTTTTTTGCATCTAAATTGCTAATTGGTTTAGCATCGAGCCCCCCACACCCCATCCCCAACCTTAACCCCCTTCGAGAGTGAAATATTTATTAAAAAACGGCACAAAAAAAAAAAGGTTTGCTTAACGACACCGGTAAGAGTCAAAACAAAGAGAGAAAGAGAGAGAGAAAAAAAAAATAAAAAACCAAACAAACGAATTCGAAAAAAAAAAAAAAAATACAAACCGGAATGTTTTCCCCTTTTTATTTTCTCTCGGTTTTCAAATATGGCGGATCAACGTCAAAGAAAAGAAAAGATTTGTTTGACATTTTCAATAATAATATCGAATTCGATAAATCGAAGGTCAGGATTTCAAAAAAAAAAAAAAATCCACATCGTACGTTGCAATGCACACACACACACACACAAACAATGAGAAAAATGATTTTCTTTTCTCTTTCCCCCCCTCCTCCACCATCCACACTCGAGGCAAGATTAATAATAATAATAATTTGGCCATTTGACTCCGGTTATTTATTTATTTATTTTGACCGGTAACTGTGAAAATTACCTAATTGTGTGGTAGTCGTTTAACCAATCGATCATTTTTCTAAAAATCGAGTTTCAAAATTATTATTTTTCATTGAACTGTCCATCTTCTTTCTTGATTAGTATTTTTAACAACCGTTTTTTTTTTTTTTTCTGTTTTTCTCGCGTTAAAATCAAGTTTGAAAACTTTGCACAGGTACTGACGAAATGACAACCGAACTAAACCGATAATGATAAAGATATTGATAATAAAAAAAAAAAACAATAATCCTCTTTTCCTCTCCCCGGGAAAAGAGAAAACAAAAAGTTGATTTTTCTCTCTCTCTCTCTCTCTCTTTTGCCATTCTCTCAAAATCAACCTTTTTCTTTCACTTTTTTCTTATTTACACAGCGTTACGTTAAAATACAAAAAAAAAAGAAAGTGGAAAAAGAAGAAGTAAAAACAAAAAAAAAAAAATTTATACATGTTTGAAAAAAACGTGGATTCAGGTATTAAAAAAACACACACACACACCCTCAACTTGTTTTTTTTTTTTTTTTTTCCCGTCAAGGAACGCGTGTGTCCGCCCATTTGAAAACCGCCAACGTAAAAACTGGGTTGGTTGAATGTTTGTCTGGGTTAACAATTCCGGGTAGACAAATCTCGTTCATCTTCATTCGTGATTTTCACACACCATACTTTTCATCGAACCTTACTTTCGAGAAAAACGGAAAAACGGAAAAACCCTTTTTACATCGATTCCCTTCACAAAACGACACAACAAATCATTGAGAAAGTAATAAAGAAGAAAACAAAAACAAAAACAAAGAAATCGACGACAAAAAAAAATGGCGGAGAGAAGCAGAAGAAAAACAATTCTTTAAAAAACAACAAAACAAAACCTTTTTTCTTTCTGTGATAATCTCATCATCAATCGATGAAAAATTATTCTCGAGTTACCATCAAGCACCGATTTCTTTTTCCTTTTCATTCTAATGACACGTTAGATTTTATATTTTTTTACGACTACCTAATATACTTCAACTTCCGTTTATCGTTAATTAAATTATTATTATTATTATTATTATTATTATTATTATTATTATTATTATTATTATTTTAAAACATTTATTGGCATCACTTTCGAAAATGCCAACTTTCTAAAACGAAAAAAAAAAAAAAAAAACCGCAATGATACATTTAAAATAAGGATTTCTTGTTATTTTATCCTCCATGCATACACATATTTAAAAAAAAAACATTTAATTTCTTTTTCTTTTTTTTTTAAAAAACATTAACTGTACACGTATCGTGTTCCACATCTCCTGACACTTGAAATGGCTTAATTCGAAAATAAGCATATCTGATTAGTTAAACCACTGACCCTCATAAAAAAAAAAAAAAAAGAAAAAATGCTAAAAATAAAAATTTTTTCTTTTTTTGTAATCTTGATTTCTTTTGACCTTAGTACGAGCAAAAACTTAAAGTTTATTTATCCCTGCACAATGTTTAACGCACACACGCACACGCACACGCTGCGTTTACAATTTTTACGCGCGTATATCCAAGACCTGTTTTTCGCCTTCACACACACACACACACACACACACATGTGCATACTCGTACACACACACACACATTCCTTTCCATAAATTTTTTTTTTTTTTTTTTTTTTTTTTTTTTATCTTTTCCTGCAATAAAACAAAGTTATAAATACTTTAGCATACGCACACACGCACACGCACGCACACACGTACATGCATTTTTATTTTTCTCTAAGTTTCATTAAGGAATTAATTTTAAAAGAAAAATAAAAATTAACCGATCCATTACCGTGAGAATTTTTCTAAAATGAAATCACCATTCACATATACACCGAAAGACGAAATTATTATTATTATTATTATTATTATTATTATTATTATTTTGTGAATAAGAAAAGAATCCACTAACATAATTTTTTTTTTTTAACAATCGTCCCTCCCCGAGGGGTTAAAATTCCTTCGCATCAAAACTCAATAAATTTAAAAAAAAAAAAAAATTATTATTATTCTTTCTTTCACATAAAGACAAAAATTTAAGATTTGAGAAAAAGAGAGGGGGAGAGAGAGAGAGAGAGATTTAATAATAATCGAGCAAAATTTTCGAGATCGTTTATGTATATATAAAAAAAAAAAAAATGTTCCGTTTAGTTGGCCGGATAATTCCGGTAACAATTATTATTATTATTCTACGATACCGTTGGTTATTAAAATTTCCTTTTTCTTCTTCTTTCATCTTTTTTTTACGAACATGGCTGTTTTATGTATACCCCCCCTGTTATTATCGGGAAAACACCCGAAAACCCTCGAGCTGTGTAAAAAAAATTTTTAGGTGACTTGGGAGTTTGGTGAAAAAAAAAAAAAAAAAAAAAATTACATCTTTGCCTAAGGAATATTATTTCAACCTTTCCCCACCCCTTTTCCTCCCCTCCCTCTCATCCCTACCGTTAATAATAATTTTCTTATTGTTTCCACCATCATCATCATCATCATTATCATTCTTACAATTCCAATCCCTCGATTCGGTCTTTTTTTTTCTTACAACCCTCTCTCTCTCTCTCTCTCTCTCTCTCTCTCTCTCTCTCTCTCTCTCTCTTTCTTTTCTTCCCCCTATATATATATTATCGAAACCCTTAATTTGTAAAAATAATTTTAATAATGATCTTGACCCTAATTAAAAGCATTATTTACGTACGAGTTTGAACGTATTAAGTAATTGATTAGCCTGTTTATTTCGAACGGCGGCCATAAACACAAAAAAAAAAAAAAACGATTTTAATTACGGAATAAAAATAAAAACTAATTAAAATATTTTAAAGAACATGTAGTGAGACTCCATTTTTATTATTATTATTATTATTTTCACTTTTAGTCGCAACGAACGAGTTTCGCGTCCTTAAAAGTAGTGAGAGGGAGTGAGGAAGGGAGGATAAAAAGACATTCATTCAAAATTTCTTAACAAAATGATTTACATTCGTATCAATACAGAGAATACAACTCGATGGTTTGCCATTTATAAAAAAAAAAAAAAAAAAAAAACACTTTCACGAAACGTGGGTTTATTATAATTATTACTGCCGACACCCGCACCAACACCACCACCACCGCCATCGCCATCATTAAACCGTTTGTTTATTTATTTATTTATTTATTTACAATCTGGCAATTCCACTTCTTACGGAGATGATGCATATATATAATTTTTTATAACAACCTTATTAAATCTTTCGTCATATTTATTTTATAACGGTGGTGGCATAGGTTATTGTGAACCTCCAACGCGGATGAAAAGAAAAATTCTAAAAGGTCAATCAAATACCTACTTCGATAAAGAAAAAAAATTATTTTTTTACCGAAGGGCTTTACTAACCCGAATTACGTAATAATTATTACAATATTTGTTATTACTTGGAAAAATTAATAAAAAAAAAACAACAACAATTAATGAATATTATTATTATTATTATTAACAAACGGTACGATAGGTTTTCCAGTTTTTTTTTTTTTTTTTTTTTTTTTTTATCCAGGTTTATATATGTACCTAATCATTTTAATTTTCAAATGAATTCGAATCCGGACGAACGGCAAAAGAAATAGGCAATCAAAAAAAAAAAAAAAAAAAAAAAAAAAAAATTACTTTTAATTACGGTTTTTTAATTTATATATATAAAAGCAAATGTAAAAATAATTACCGGCATGCTTATTAGAATTTAAACTTCTTTTCTTTTTTTTTTTTTTTTTTCGAAAACCCGGAAAATTTTTTCGATGAGCTCATAAACAAGGTTCCCAGGTTTGCAACTATTTACGGTACTTTTTTAAACCAATTGTGCAATTAATAGATCAATTATACATAGATAATAGTTTATTTCCTTTTTTTAAACGCTCAACAAAAATAAATTTTTTTTCTAGAATGACGTATACACAAATCGAAAGAGTTTTTATTATTATTATTATTACGTTTCGCACATTCAGTCTGACTTTTAGGTTCGCATTTAAAAAAAAAAAAATTTCAATTTTAACTTTTAAGGCCATTTAACCATTTCATTTTTTTGCATTGCATTGCATTGCCACAACCCGATTTCACCAAGAAAGGGTTTTGTTTTGTTTACATTTCGAAGGTGGCCAGTGTTGCCAACAAAACAACAAAAAAAACAAATCATTACAACCACCACTTCATTTTTTTTTTTTTTTTTTTTTTTTTTTCATTTCAATGTTCCCTTATATGAACTTGAACCGACAACGTTTTGCCAAAAACTGGTTTTCTTTGAAATGACACGGATAAAAAAAAAAATAAATATATTTTCTACAAAGGAAATTAATCAGTCACATCAACATCTTAAACCTTTAAAACGTTCAAAATTAAAAAAAAAAAAAAAAAAAAAAACTGAACGGTAATGTTGAGAAAAAAAAAAAAAAAACCAGTTTTGTTTTCGATACCATCTATACCTACATGGTAAACTCTCAGGTGTTTGTTCGAATTCATAAATCATTATTATTATTATTATTTATCTTTTTTTTTCATTAATGCTTTGAATATTTTCCAAAACGAAATCAAAAATTAAAATAATTTTCCCCTTCTATCATTATTATTATCATTATTTTGTTTAAAAATTTGGATTTTGCATTATGGATTTCGAAAAAAATTTTGTTTGTTGAATTATTGAAAATTCGTTGACAACTTTTTGACGATATATCGATCACATCAAATAAGAAGGACTAAAAAATTTAAATTTTTGATACTTGCAACATGTGTATACCTGACTTCGAAACGAAACGAAACGGAAAAAAAAAAAAACAGGTCCAGCAACCGTAAAGTATGATTCGTAAAAATTCTTATGCCTCCGGCAGTCTAGGATATTAACCCTTAAAGCAAATAACGTTAGCGTATTTAAAGATACGTGTTACAATTTATAATTTTTTTTTTAATGTTAGGAAAAAAAAAAAAAAACGTGAAAATACGTCCGAAATCTAAACGTCTCTGAGCAAAGAAACGAATGATTGACAAACTTGTCTCTTGTCCAATTGGATTTACGAACCCTGTACTCTCTAAAACTAATCGCGTACCTGACGAACCTGACACACACACGCGCACACACAACATAGATAAACAAAATTCAAAATTCAAATTACAAAATAATTATTAAATTAATTAATTCCGATTTTGAAAATGTTACCTACCAATCACGTGATGATAATAATTCTAAAGAAAACATTTTTTTCTTTCTAGAATATAAACAAAATCGATATTCAAAACACGTTCATCAATTACATTTTCAGGCATAAAACAAACAACAATAATAATAATAATAATAATAATAATAATAATAATAATAGTTAATAAATTATTAAAATTAAATATAAGTTTTTTTTTTTTTCCTTTTTGATTTACGCATCGATCAATCAAATCCGAATAATAATAATAATAATTGCACATTCGATCGATTTATGGAGATAATATAATGATATGTTTATTTTATCACGGGTGCACGATGATGATGATGATGATGATGATGTTATTTTATTAAAACGACCTACGACCTACGTGCGAAACCTTAAAAAAGAAATAAAATCGTGGAATATTTTTTATTTTATTTTTTTTAATTTACCCCTCAATCACGAACTTTGGTTTTATTTAAAAATTGTTTTAATCATAAACATTATTATTATTATTATGCATAAAAGGTCATAATAAAAGCGAGCTTGCTAGCTACTACTACTACCCAAAATCCAAAAAAAAAAAAAAAAAAAAGGTTACGCCCTTCATGTTTTCGCGTTGAATTAAATTTTCAAAAAGAGTCAGCCACGATTTTTACCCTTTTTATTATTATTATTATTATTATTATTATTATTATTATTATTATTATTATTATTATTATTATTATTATTATTTTAATAATAAACGACCTGAAAATACAAAAAAAAAAAAAAAAATTAACCACCTCGTGAATAATTAATTAAAAGCAATTGATAAAATCGTCAATTTTATTTGGAAAATATGTGAATAAATGTCGCGTGCAAACCACTTACTTCACTACTTGACGAGGTGATTATTAATCCGCGTGACGTATTCATCATCATCATCATCATCATCATAATGCACTTTTATGCGAATCGTAATTATATTAAATAATGATAATAACACACACACACACACAAAAAAAAAACAATTAGAACCTTTTAGTTAAATTCACTTTACCCCCATGTGCCTTTCTCCTCATCCACCTCCTCCTCCACTTCCACCTCCTCTCTATCTTTCATTTCCATTCAAACAAACATTAATTTTCCGTAAGGTAAAAAAAAAAAAAAAAAAAAATACCTGGAAAATCGATTCTTTCCTTCCCCTTAAAAAAAAAAAAAAAAAAAAAAAAAAAAAAAAAAGAAAGGAAACATAAAAAGCCTACCATCATCGTTTGATGATGGTGTCAACAAACTCATAAGTTAAAAAAAAAAAAAAAAAAATTTCATTTGAAATTCGATTTTTTTTTTTTTTTTTTTTTCCTAACAAATAAGATTAAGGATTGATGAATCAGAAATGTAGTATTTGAGTGCGCGTGCGTGTGAGTTTATTACACGTGTGAGGTCTAATAAATAATATCTTATGATTTTTTTTTTTCTTTTTCTCATGATGCATTTAATTAAAAGTTCTCCTTCTTAAATCATTATTATTATTATTATTATTATTATTATTATTATTATTATACGTAATGCAAAAAAGAAAAAAAAAGCTCGATTACATGATTTTGATTTTGTACAATAATTAACATGGTCGGTCGAGAGTGCACGAATGTTCTTCCTTTCTCCATAATTTTTTTAAAAAAACCGTTTTGTGGGTACGTTCAAGTTCGAAAAAACATTTTCGATCGATTGATCCGTGAAAACCGCAAACTATTTAAAATATAAAAGAACATCTTCAACCGAGAAAAAGAATTTTCAATTAAAAATAGTAATAATACCTTTCGAATACCAACCACAAGAAGAAAAAAAAATTTATAACAGACCAACAACAGAAAAATTTTAAATTTGAACACTCCCTCCCTCCCCCCACCAAAAAAAAAAAAAAAACCGAAAAACCAGGAACGAAATGAAATAATAACCGTTTGTTGTTCATTCACTCCCCCCCCCCGGGCCTTATTTCTAAAAACCTTGGTACCTGCAAACATCTGTCACACACTAGAAAAAAAAAAAAAAAAAAAAGTAGAAATAAAAGATGATAATTAAACGTGAAAAGGAGAGGGGGAGGGAACTAAACAAAACAACAGCAAATTGAAAAGCGGAAAAGTTCACAAAGCAAATGCCTATTACCTACAACTAAAAAGTAAAAAATTTAATTTTTTTTTTCTTTTTTGTTAATAATTGAACAAACTAGTGTGACACGCTGACGTAAACTAACAGGTGCCGTTTAAAACAACAACAACAACAACAACAAGAACAACCATTTCTTGTTTCTCTTTTCTACTTCTTAAATAACAACGTGTAATTATCATCGGATTGCTAAAGTTTAAAAAAACGAAAAACAAAAAATGAATTGTGGTCAACCGCGGCTTCCTTCAAGGAGGCGAGACATAAGTGTGTCGTTGACGCCCTTCAACCGTGACTTCCCCCAAAAAAATAAAAATAAATAAGAGTAAACAACCACCGCCACCATTACCACCACCATCAACAACAACAACAACAACAACAATTTTTTTTTTTTTTAAAAAGTATACCATTGGTTGAATGAACAGCAGGCAAGAAGAAACACATAAAAATAAATAATTAAATAAACCAACTGTCATGGTAGTTATTTAAATTTAAACCAACTTGATTCACTCAAGAAACGAATCATCCATTGGATAATTGATGTTAATATCTGTCACCATTCATTTATAAATACTCCGCACGCCACTACCACTACCACCACCACCACCACCACTACCAACTTAACAACAACAATTTTCTCATGTTCGAAATATTTATTTTCAAAACCATCGTTCGATTTACTTTTACCAACTGTAAAAGGGAAAAAAACAATGATGCCAACGTGAAAAAACGACAATACTTATTACACGACAAGCAGAAACAAAAGAAGCAGAAGAAAAACTCGTGGAAGCATCAATAAATAAAAGAATTGACTTTTAAAATCAACTTTGGTCATGATGATGATGATGATGATGATGATGATTGTGATTGGGTCATTCAAAAACAATAGTTTTTCATGACAATTAATTAAATTATAATAAAAATAATAATAATAATGATAATAATAAAATTGCGCGTAGGAGTTTAATTTTTACTTCCATTTAACTCCCCCGCGCCGTTGTTTCGGTAGTAATAATAATAATAATAATAATAATAAATTTCAATTCGATAACAATGTAATTAATAGTGATAATAATGATGATTATTTTCAAATTTAAAAAACTAAAAATAATAATAATAATAAAAAAAAAAAAAAAAAACATTGTTTAAATTCGTTCGTTTTCATTCCTTTTATATAAAAAGGTTTTTTTTTTTTTTATATATATAAATTTATTATTATTATTATTATTATTACGTCGTACGTACTACGACGTTTTTCATATACGATGACAATAGAATAATAAACTCAAACATATAATTTTCCTTTTATTGTGATTGATCTAACGAACTAAATTCTTTGATGATTTGGAACAAAAAAAAAAAAAAAAAAACCCAATCCCGTTTTTAACGTTTTTTTCAGGTCTATAATTAAGGGGACCAACTTTTCTTTCTTTTTTTTTTTTTTTTTTTGTTCGTTTTAATATTAAATAAAGAACCCGGATAGAAAATTTCCTTGAACTCCCTCGTTTTCAATTTGAGATAAAAAAGGGTTAAGGGGGGTGGAAAAAAAAAAAAAAAAAAAAAAAAAAAAAAAATGGGTCGCAATCGAAAATAAATAAAAAAAAATTTCCCTGGAAAAAAAATATTTGGGGGGACGGGAGGGGGGGGGGAGGGGGTAAAGTGAAAAACGGGGGCTCAAAGGATTTCCACCCCAGCAAAAAAAAAAAAAAAAAAAATTATTCAATCATACCCCCTTTGAACTTTATCAAAACCGTAAACAATTTCCAAGTGAATTTTAAATGCGTGAATCAACGTAAAAAAAAAAAAAAAAAAAAAAATTCTCTTTTTAATTCAACGAACAAATTCTATACAAAAAAAAAAAAAAAAAACAAATATCAAATTTCCTTTTTTCTCTCTCTCTCTCTCTCTTTCACCCCCACATTCTCTCTCTTTCCAACATCGAAAAATGAAAAAACAAATTTTGACGTTTTTTTTTTTTAACGTTACATACATAAAAAAAATGTATAAAATACTAAAACAAATAAAAAATAATAATAATAATAATAATAAAAACGTTGTTGTAAAAAGAAAAAAAAAAAAAAAATTTTTATTAAATCCCAAAGACTAATTTATATTTGGGGGAAGAGGGAAGGGAAATGCCAACATATATACATACATATATATATATTTTTTTTTTTTTTTGAAAAATTCAAAGTCTCTCATCGGAAAACGCAAATTCTCACAGCGTTTTCCAGCAATTCCAGCGATGTGGTTTATTTATCATATACTTTATCTCCTCGGGGATGGGGATATAAACATGCATACATTTATATATATATATTTATACGCGTGTGTGTGCGTTTATTTATAGGAATGTGTACTCAAATGCAACAAATACTATTTAATCCATTTAAATACTTTTCATCAAAGCTTTTCACCTCAACTTTTTCCCTCCTTCCCATCCTCTCACTCACTCACTCACTCACCCAATTTATTCCCCCCCCCACAAAATGTTGCCTCTCTACGTAAATGTATATAAACAAAAAACATTTTGATACTTTTCCAAAACGGGGGAGGAGGCAGGGGAAGGGGATGGGGGAGGCAAACTGACAAAATTTCAAATAACAACACACGATTTGTATGTAACAGTTACAAAAAATCGATCGTTAACAGAATCCTTTAACGCTTTTATGAATTCGATTCGATTCGATAATTACTTGGAGAAAATTCTAAATATATTTTAAAAAAAAAAATGCATTTTCATACTTGCGTATAATAATAATAATAATAATAATAATAATAATAATTTCATCTCTTACAATAATAATAATAATAATAATAATAATAATAATTTCATCTCTTACAATTAACAACAACAACAACCACTTTCATCATTTTCCCCTTTACAAGTGAATGTAATTCTAAAGTCCTTGACACTGATGACACTGATTGACAAAAAAAAAAAAAAAAAAGACGCTTAACAATAAATTCTTGCCGTAAAGTATTTTATCATTATTATTATTATTATTTTAAATTAAAAACTCGAGTATCACACTCATTTACTCTCTCTCTCTCTCTAGTTATTCACTAAACTCATTTACGAAACGTGAATCTTGTGAGAATTACTCACACGAAAAATGAGATATCATTTTCAAAAAAAAGTTTTGCTAAGTAATTTTTTTTTTTTACGATTTTGATTATCATGTAACAACCTACTTTTTTAACGGACAACAACAACAACAACGACAAACGGCAAAACAAAAATTATTTAAATTTCATTTAAAAAAGAAAACAAATCATACTCGATTGAAAAATGATCGATGGTCACCACACACCACCACCGCCCTAAATCCCTCGATTAAACACGAAAACGTTCGATTCGAGGAAATGGCAAATGAACAAACGAACAAACAAACGAAAAACAAAAAAAAATCCTTGGAAAATATTACCAAACAAAATACATATTAAAAAAAAAAAAAAAATTAAAGTAATTGTAAAGTTATTACTCACCTTTAAATATCCAGCAGATTCAAACGGATTCCAAAACAATCAAACAACATTTTAAACATGGAAAACAAAAACAAAAAACAAAAAATCACGATAATCCACTTGATATATTCTCACACGTTCGCGTAACACTTCACACGGTTTTCACTTAATTTTTTTTTCTCTCTCTCTCTCTTTTATTCATTCAATTGAATTTGGACACCATCATCATCATCATCATCATCATCTTCAGCATCATCATCATCATCGTTGTTGTAATTTTTGTAGTATTATTATTATAATCCTCACGCTCGTCAAAAAAAAAAAAAAAAAAAAACAGAACAAGACACGTTACCTATCTATTTACCACGTTATCCACCACTTGATTTACATGAAACAAAAAAAAATAAAAAAATTAAATTAATTAAGTTATTTCGTCAATAATAATAATAATTATTATTATTATTATTTAAAAAGGGAACGTGGGAGGGGGAGGAAGAGGAAATTTTATAACATACGTTTTAAATACAAAGGGGAAAGAAGAGTTTTTAAAAAATAATTTTTTTCCTTTTTTGCGAATCGACGCATTTTTTTCCCCCGTCGAATGGGATGTGGGGGTGGGG
The DNA here is from genome assembly GCF_000006295.1 of Pediculus humanus corporis. NCBI lineage: Eukaryota > Metazoa > Arthropoda > Insecta > Psocodea > Pediculidae > Pediculus > Pediculus humanus. The sequence continues at coordinate 101,334 of NW_002987875.1, read as the reverse complement.
ATAGGGGGGTAAGGGATGAGATGGAGAAAGTAAATTTCAACGGCATAAATTGATTTTTCCTTTTTTCAAAGCAAAAAAAAAAAAAAAAAAAATTCTATCCGATATTGTTTATGCCGTTGACAATTCTAAACCCCAAAGGGAATTTTAAAATTGTTTTTAAAAAATAAAACGCTTTCGCAAATTATTTTACAAATAAAAAAAAAAAAATAATTTCGTTATCCGCCTACCTACCATCGCATCGTAAAAATTACAATTTCAATAAATAATTCATTTTACTTTACCGAAAAATTCCCACCCCTCTCCACCCCCATTTTTATTATTATTATTATTACCACTCGTGATTTATTATAACAACCGACAAAATCTAACGAGATAAATATATAAATGACGATAAATATTTATTTATTACGTAAATATAATTTTTCTTTTTTTTTTTTTTTTTTTTTTTTTAATTTTTAACCTTTGAACAAATGAAAACTTTTGTGATAATAATAATAATAATGATAATAAACATTAACAAAAAAATAAAAAGAGAAAGAGAGAGAAACGGAAATAGAAAAAGAAAATAAAAAATAATAATAAAAAATAAAAAATAATTTAAAATGGCGACTAAACAAAACGAATATCAAATACACAAACTCTACTAAATAATAATTGAATTATTATTATTGTGAATGAATTAATTCAAAGAAAACAAAATAATAATAATAATAATAATAATAATAATAACAATTTATCAATACAATCAATCAATCGATCGATTCGATTTATTTAAATGTAAAGACTTTTTAAACGTGAAATTTCTAGAATTTTTTTTGTAGTTTACAATTACGTAAATTCAAATTAATATGGAGAGAAAAAAAAACAACAACAACAAACAATAAAATATTTAAAAATTCTTTTTCTTTCTTTCTCTCATTCTTTCTCTCTCTCTTTCCTTTCCTTCTTTAAATTTATTTTTTAATTTAAAAAATGAATATAAAATGAATATAAAATGAAACAAAATGTAGAAAAATTTATACTCATATATATATATAAATATAAATATAAATCAGCTTTCACGTGAAATTTTATTCGAGTACAAAATACATATATAAATATATATATAAAGCGTGGGTTTAAAATAAACTTTTTTATTACGGCATCATTAAAAACTCGCCGTTTTCATTTCGCTTCGACTTTGGCCATAATAATTTTATTCCAACATCAACTGACTAACTGACTAACTAACTCACTAACTCACTAACTACAAAAAAAAAAAAATTAGTTGGAATTAATTAAAAAAAAAAAAAAAAAAAAAAAAAACAGGATTTTACCAAAAGATATTATTTATATACTTATAACAAATGATTCGAAATGAATAATGCGAATATATATATATATATATATATATATATATATATATATATAGTTATTTAATAATTTATTCTTTTGATTTTGATGATAATAATAACGAAAAGAACGGGGGGAAAAAAAAATTAAACCACGGCAAATACAATAGAAGTAAATTAATTAATTAATTAATTAATAATAATAATAATAATGATGATAATAATTAAAAGTATAAATTAAGAAAAATAATAATAATAATTACACGTTGAAAAATTGTTGCAACAAACAATAACATTCAAAAAAAATTCAAAAAAATTTTATTTCTCTCTCTCTCTCTCTCTTTCATTCTTTCTTTAGTTTCTACTACTTATTATCCTACTCTTATTTACTCTCTCTCTCTCTCTCTCTCTTTCTTTACCTTAATAAAAAAATTCCCAAAAATCAAGTAAATAGTCGTAATAATATAAATAAATAAATAAAATAAAATAAATAAACGTAACAATGTTGTAATTATCAAAAAAAATTTTTTTTTTTAAATTATTATTATTATTTTTACTTTTTAGTTAATTTACTTCGTTATAAACAATTAAAAGAATCAAAACCGTAAAAATATTAATTTTTAAAAAAAATTTCGTTTTTTTTTTTTTTTTTTTTTTTTTTGGAAAATTACAAAACCGACCAAAATTTCTAGAAAAAAAAAAAAAACAAAAAAAAAAAAAATTCAATTCGAAATATTTTCCGTGTCGTGATTCCGGAAATTTTTCCTCCCCTCTCTCTTCCTCTCTCTGCTCCCCTCCCTCCCTCCTTCTTCCACACGCACGTTCATCCTTTAATAATTAGTTTTATTATTATTACGATCGATAATTGCTTTTATTTTTTATTTTTTTTTTTAAATTAAATAATAGTAATTAATTAATAGAAACTTATCAGAAAAAAATTGATAAAAAAAAAATTTTTTTCCCCCTTTTCCCTTTCGCAAAACGCTTTCCACCCCCACCCCCTCCCCACCAATTTCAAGGATTTCGACCTGTTTTTCTCTCTCTCTCTCTCTCTTTTTACAAAAGCCAAAAGTTACAATGTGACACACTCGGATCGAATTCATTGGAATACACGTAGTATAACCCAAATCTATATACATTTCATAAGTTTAACGTAATTATCAAGTAAACAAATAAATAAACAAATAAATAAATAAGTAAATAAATAAATAAATAAAAAATACGTCGTGCATGTTGATGTGAAACCATCAAATATTTATTGTTTACGTAATTAATCTTATTTATTTATTTATTAATTAATTGCTTCGTTTACAAAAGTCATTCAAGGTTTTCCGTTGGTCAATAATTAAACTCGTGCGTGTGCGTGCGTGCGTGTGTGCGTGTGCGTCTCCAGTTTCTTTCCTACATTATTATTATTATTATTATTATTATTATCCACCATTAAACACGATAAGGCTACTTGTCGGAGTTTTTAAGTATTTATCCGAGGTTTCTACCCGATTCCTTAGGGACAAATACTCGAATTTCG